>NW_026111981.1:127500-269380 GCF_024679095.1 Eriocheir sinensis
GGTGTTGTGTTTACTAGGACAGGTAGAGACAAACTGTGTGCTGTTTATATGGGGACAGGATATGATAGAGAGACAGTAAGTGATTCTAGTGCTTCCACCTCCAACACGAACTCAACCTCCGCCTCCTCCTCCACTTCTGATACCACATCTCCCTCCATCCACACCTCACCCTCCACCCTTTCCCAACCACCAACTACTATCACCACCACCACTTCCGAACCCACCTTAGCTCAAGTGCTCCTGCTTGTACCTCGCGCCCTTCCAGAAGAAATCACAAGACCATTCTACCAGCTGTCACTTGTACGAACCAGACGCTGTTTCCTGGTATGGGCAAACTAACTACTAGAGTCAATTTAGTTGGAGACAGTGTGGTGAGAGGCCAACTTACGGAGTTTTGTGGTCGGAATACGTTGACACGGCAGCGTTTCTGTATCCCCGGAGCCAAACTGGACGATACTGAATCAGCTGTCGATGCAGTTTCAGTAAATGCGAAGGACGACACAGTGTATCTGATCCATGCGGGAACCAACGACCTTCAGTCAACTCAAATTCAGGACCTGTTAGCAAAATACCGTCAAGTCATTCGGAAATACAAGACCAAGTCCCCTCACATCATCGTCTCTGGAATTCTACCGAGAGTCAATACGTTCGCCGGATACAACAACAGTAAAGCGTACGGCGTCAACACTAGTCTAAAGCAGTTATGTAACGATGAAGGCGTAGGGTTCACGAACGCATGGCATCACTTCAACCAGCGCCCAGATTTGTTTTGGGAGGACGGACTCCACTTGAACGAGGTTGGTTCGGCGCGGCTAGGAAGGCTCCTGAACGATGCAGTTGAAAGCTTCTCGAAAGCTATTCAAAACTGGAGGCGAGGGCAAGGCAAAGGCAACCCTTGATCAACCGGAACCGTAGCGTCGATGCGGCTTGCAAGAAACTGTAACCAACGACGCCTCCGACAAGCGAACTCATTCAACACGACGCGGCCAAACCAGTAGTCACATTTCCATTTTGTACACAAATGCACGCAGTCTGTTACCCAAAAGGACGAAATTAGGCGTATATTGCAACTGAGAAACCAGCTGTGGTAGCCATCACAGAGACTTGGGCCAACTCTGCACATCTAGTATCTGAACTGTCATTTCCGGGTACGAAAGCTTCCAAAAAATCGAATGCACAAGAAAGGAGGAGGAGTAATTTGCTACGTAAAAGTACGCTCCCTGCCATAAAATAGACAAACAGGACGCAGAGAATTACTACTACGTCTATTGGGAAATAACTGAGAATAATAAGAAACTAACACTTGCTACCGTATAAAGGCCTCACACAAAAAAAGCAGCCGATGACACTGCCCTGTACGAAGAGCTTCACTTTAACACAAAGTAAACAAGCAATAATAATTGGGGACTTTAATTGCCCTAACATTGACTGGGGACAATTGACTGGAGATCAAGAGGGTAACAGGCTTATAGAAATGGTGGAGGATTCGTTCTCACCAAGTTGTAACTCAACCAACAAGAGAAAACAATCTGCTGGATCTGGTATTAGTAAGCGACCCTGACCTCATTCGCGACTGTGAAGTTGGTGAAAAATTAACGGTTGCGATCACCACTTAATCCGTTTCAATGTCAACATAAGTCACAAACTCGTAGACAATCCGTCAGTGATACCAGACTACAAAAAAGCAAATTTCAACCTAGCCCGTGAGCTGCTTCCCTCTGCGACCTGGGACCAACTTCACCTAACCGACAATACAATCGACAACGTGGAACAACTTCAAAGATAAGCTTTTGGGAGTAGAAAAGGCTACAGTGCCGACGAAACCCAGGCGAGTAAATGGTGCCGTAGATCCACCGTGGATGACCAGAGAAATAAAAAGGCGGTAAACTTAAAAAAGGAATTATAACCTAATGAAAGAGAATGACACGGCCGAAGCCCGTACTCAGTACCACAACAGCCTCAGAGCTTGTCGCACCCTTATTCGGAGTAGTAAACGCAACTACGAAAACAAATAGCGCGTGACATCAAGACAAACTCAAAAATTCTTCACATACATCAGATCGAAAAGAAAGTAAAATCCAATATTGGTCCCCTGACAGACGAGACTGGAGCTGCAACTCAGGACAGTAAACAGATGGCCAGAATCCTCAACAGTAACTTCGCATCCGTATTCACAGTCGAGAACATCGAAACCATGCCGAGAACCCTGACCTGCCGAGGGGAATCACGCCCTGAAAATTGACTCAATATGCGACCAAGAAGTGAAAGAGTATTTGATAAACTCGACACGAACAAGTCAACAGGACCTGACGGTTTGTCCCGCGGTTATTAAAAGAGCTTAAACAACAAATACTTCAGCCACTCACTAACATGTTCAACCAGTCTGTTCAATTGAAAAGGTCCCGGAAGACTGGAAGATGGCGAACGTAACACCAATTTTCAAAAAGGAGACAAAAGCGTTGCATTAAACTACAGGCCCATAAGTTTGACATCAGTGGCAGGAAAAATACTGAAAAGATTATTAGAGACAAACTTGTTAAGTTTCTAGAAGACAATAATGTAATCTCCGACACCCAGCATGGCTTCAGAAACAAGCGCTCCTGCCTAACGAATTTATTAGACTTCTTCCAAGGTATATATAAGAACTGGGATGCCCACATCCCCAGTGATGTTATATACCTGACTTTCAGAAAGCCTTCGACAAGGTACCGCACGAGCGACTCCTTAAGAAACTGCACTCGGAGGGCATTGGAGCCAATCTGATCGCGTGGATAAGAGATTGGCTCACCGACAGAAAACAACGAGTACTACTCAACGGACAGCCTTCCGATTGGCTTCCAGTCACTAGTGGAGTGCCTCAAGGGTCAGTGCTGGGACCCATTCTCTTCATCATATATATCAACGACCTCGAATCAGGACTGAAATCCACAATATCGAAATTTGCTGATGACACTAAGGTGGGGAAAGGCCCTAAAATAGACCGACTGCGTATTCATTCAGTTAGACCTAAATCACATGATCGAATTGTGTTGACAAATTCAAAGTCCTGCACATTGTGTCCTGAAATAGTAACCACACATACATCATGAGTGGGAAACCTCTGCAGGCGATGCAGGAGGAAAAGGGTCTTGGGATCACTATCAGCAGTGACCTGAAACACGCGAATCACTGTAAAAAAGCATACAACAAAGCCAACACTATGCTCGGGTTCATAGCGAGGAACTTCGAGTGTAAAACGCCAGACGTGATGCTATCCTTGTATAATTCCATGGTAAGACCGCACCTCGAGTATGCAGTACAGTTCTGGTCTCCTAATTACAGAAAGGACATTGATTTACTGGAAAGGATTCAACGACGCGCCACGAAAATGATACCAACCTTAAGGGCTCAACCGTACGAGGAACGACTCAAGCGACTCAATCTCTTTACATTGGAGAAAAGACGCCTACGAGGAGATATGATTCAAGTCTTCAAGTATCTGAAAAATTCAATAACGTCGATTACTCCAATTTCTTTGAATTGCAAACCAACCTAAGAACTAGAAATAACGGTTTACCCATTCAGTCTAGTCGATGTAACACAGACATCGGAAGGAGTTTCTTTTCAAACCGAGTCATCCGTCACTGGAACAATCTTCCTTCAGAAGTAGTAAATGCGAATACTATCAACTCCTTCAAATATAGAATCGACCGTCACTTCGCTTCGTCTGGAGTAAACTGAATATTGAGTTGCTTTAATCTGCTCCTCAATATCGAGGCGCTTTCATCTGCTCCTCAACGTCGAGGTGCTTTCATCTGCTCCCCAGGCCCCAGGCTGTCGAGCAGATTAAATCACCAAAGCGGGCAACCTCGTAATGAGCCAATAGGCTTTCTGTTGCCTGCGTTTCCATGTTTCCATGTTTCCTCCTTCTTCTTCTTCTTCTCAAATTCACTCATGCTAACCCACCCTCCTCCGCCTCCTCGTCCTCCGCCTCCGCCTCCTCCTCCTTCTCCTCTTCACCCCTCCTCCTCTTATTCCTCTTCCTTCTTCTCAAATTCACTCATGCTAACCAACCTCTTCCTCCTCCTCTTCCTCCTCCTCCTCCTCCTTCTCTTCCTTCTCCTCCTCCTCCTCAGTCTCGCCTGACCTCCTCAAAGGGACAGACGTTGACCTTGCTGCTGCTGCGGCATCAAACCTTAACCTTGCTTTTCACCTCGTCTGGTGAAACGACACTTGTTATTTTGTGTGTGAATCGACTCCGTGTGTTACATTTTAACGTCACAACTTTTGAAATCCGTTCATCCACGTTTTAATTAACCGTTACTTAAATAGGCCCGTACGCCTTCTCAGAAATCGAACGACTAACTGTGCTTGTTTACTTTTCTGATTTAGCACCACTCAACTTAATTAATTAACGTCTAACTCAGTGCTGTGACGCGTCTAACTAGTGTTTGAAGTGTTGCGAGGATTACCTTACAGTGAGAGGACTTCCCTGCTGAGCTGAGCGGTTAAGTTATATATCGACTTTTTTTGTGTTTCCTGTCTTTCCTCAGTAGGATTACAACTGCACGACCTAACACAGCACCCAGTGAAAGACAGTGAGCTTCTTGTGTCTAACTAACGTAGAAAATCTGTCACTAACGTAGAAGTACAAAGCTTGACCCGTATACCAGCACACCTGTTTTGAAAAGGAGGAATAGTTTAATCCCCAGAGAATTTTAATCCCGGAGGGAAAACACGTGCGGGCCCTCATAGACGCCACACCTCAAACTCTCCTGCGTGACTTGACTGATTTAAAGCCGCCTCCTTCCAGGTGTTGACCTTAGTCCACGCGGATACAAAATTCATCTTAACTGTAAAGCACACAATTATATCGTCTTGCAACAGTAAATAAAAATTAAAAAAAAGAAGTAATCATGCCGTCCAACTATCTCAATTGCTGTAATTGTTCAAAGAAATATGCTGCGATTCATTACCAAACCAGCGACTCGATGTAGGTACTGTGTCTTAGACTTACGTATTCAGGCACTACAAAACCAACGAGGAACTACAACGCTCCAATGCGTTGATCTGGGACACCATGATGGCCTTCCTCAACTCCCTACCCTCATTCTTCTTCTTCTTCTTCTTCTTTCCCCGCCCTTCCTACTCCAGCTTCCTCCTCCTCAAACTCATATTCTGACGTTCTGACCCAACTACATACCTCCTCCTCCTCCTCTGCCTCGCCTGAACCCGCCTCCATCCTTACTATTCCTTCCGCCCCATCCACCTCCCTTGCTACCTCATCCACTCCCACTCCCTCTTCTCCCTCCACCACCCTTGACTCCTCCCCTATCCTCATCACCACTCCATCCTCCACTTCCACCTCCAACACGAACTCCACAGCCTCCCCACAACCACCCCACTCCACAGCAACGCCAGAACCCCCCGCCACACATACCATTCCTTCTACTCGATCCACCTCCTTCCTAGCCCATCCTCCTCCATCAACAGTACCACTCCCGTTTCTCCCGCTAGCCCTTCCTCTCCCTCCAACACCCTTGACTCCTCCCCTATCCTCATCACCACTCCATCCTCCACTTCCACCTCCAACACGAACTCAACCTCCGCCTCCTCCTCCACTTCTGATACCACATCTCCCTCCATCCACACCTCACCCTCCACCCTTTCCCAGCCACCCACTACTAACACCACCACCACTTCCAAACCCACCTTAGCCCGCGCTCCCGCTTGTACCTCGCGCCCTTCCAGAAGAAATCACAAGACCATTCTACCAGCTGTCACTTGTACGAACCAGACGCTGTTTCCTGGTATGGGCAAACTAACTACTAGAGTCAATTTAGTGTGGTGAGAGGCCAACTTACGGAGTTTTGTGGTCGGAATACGTTGACACGGCAGCGTTTCTGTATCCCCGGAGCCAAACTGGACGATATTGAATCAGCTGTCGATGCAGTTTCAGTAAATGCGAAGGACGACACAGTGTATCTGATCCATGCGGGAACCAACGACCTTCAGTCAACTCAAATTCAGGACCTGTTAGCAAAATACCGTCAAGTCATTCGGAAATACAAGACCAAGTCCGCTCTCATCATCGTCTCTGGAATTCTACCGAGAGTCTATACGTTCGCCGGATACAACAACAGTAAAGCGTACGGCATCAACACTAGTCTAAAGCAGTTATGTAACGATGAAGGCGTAGGGTTCACGAACGCATGGCATCACTTCAACCAGCGCCCAGATTTGTTTTGGGAGGACGGACTCCACTTGAACGAGGTTGGTTCGGGCTAGGAAGGCTCCTGAACGATGCAGTTGAAAGCTTCTCGAAAGCTATTCAAAAACTGGAGGCGAGGGCAAGGCAAAGGCAACCCTTGATCAACCGAACCGTAGCGTCGATGCGGCTTGCAAGAAACTGTGTAACCAACGACGCCTCCGACAAGCGAACTCATTCAACACGACGCGCCAAACCAGTAGTCACATTTCCATTTTGTACACAAATGCACGCAGTCTATTACCCAAAAGGACGAAATTAGGGCGTATATTGCAACTGAGAAACCAGATGTGGTAGCCATCACAGAGACTTGGGCCAACTCTGCACATCTAGTATCTGAACTGTCATTTCCCGGGTACGAAAGCTTCCAAAAAAATCGAATGCACAAGAAAGGAGGAGGAGTAATTTGTTACGTAAAAGTACGCTCCTGCCATAAAAATAGCCAAACAGGATGCAGAGAATTACGACTCCGTCTATGTGGAAATAACTGCGAATAATAAGAAACTAACCCTTGCGATCGTATACAGGCCTCCAAAACAACAAGCAGCCGATGACACTGCCCTGTACGAAGAGCTTCACTCTTAACACAAAGTAAACAAGCAATAATAATTGGGGACTTTAATTGCCCTAACATTGACTGGGGACAATTGACTGGAGATCAAGAGGGTAACAGGCTTATAGAAATGGTGGAGGATTCGTTCCTCACCAAGTTGTAACTCAACCAACAAGAGAAAACAATCTGCTGGATCTGGTATTAGTAAGCGACCCTGACCTCATTCGCGACTGTGAAGTTGGTGAAAATTAACGGTTGCGATCACCACTTAATCCGTTTCAATGTCAACATAAGTCACAAACTCGTAGACAATCCGTCAGTGATACCAGACTACAAAAAGCAAATTTCAATCTAGCCCGTGAGCTGCTTCCTCCGCGACCTGGGACCAACTTCACCTAACCGACAATACAATCGACAACGTGGAACAACTTCAAAGATAAGCTTTTGGGAGTAGAAGAGGCTACAGTGCCGACGAAACCCAGGCGAGTAAATTGTGCCGTAGATCCACCGTGGATGACCAGAGAAATAAAAGGGCGGTAAACTTAAAAAGGAATTATAACCTAATGAAAGAGAATGACACGGCTGAAGCCCGTACTCAGTACCACAACAGCCTCAGAGCTTGTCGCACCCTTATTCGGAGTAGTAAACGCAACTACGAAAACAAAGAGCGCGTGACATCAAGACAACCTCAAAAAATTCTGCACCTACATCAGCTCGAAAAAGAAAGTAAAATCCAATATTGGTCCCCTGACAGACGAGACTGGAGCTGCAACTCAGGACAGTAAACAGATGGTCAGAATCCTCAGAAGTAACTTAGCATCCGTATTCACATTCGAGAACATCTAAAACATGCCCGAGAACCCTGACCTGCCGAGGGAATCACGT
This sequence comes from Eriocheir sinensis, assembly GCF_024679095.1. Lineage (NCBI taxonomy): Eukaryota > Metazoa > Arthropoda > Malacostraca > Decapoda > Varunidae > Eriocheir > Eriocheir sinensis. The sequence continues at coordinate 135,186 of NW_026111981.1, forward strand.
CCCTGAAAATTGACTCAATATGCGACCAAGAAGTGAAAAGGTATTTGGAAAAACTCGACACGAACAAGTCAACAGGACCTGACGGTTTGTCCTCGAGGTTATTAAAAGAGCTTAAACAACAAATACTTCAGCCACTCACTAACATGTTCAACCAGTCTGTTAAATTGAAAAAGGTCCATGAAGACTGGAATATGGAGAAAGTAACACCTATTTTCAAATAAGTAGAAAAAATAGTTTCATTAAACTACAGGCCCATAAGTTTGACATCAGTGGCAGGAAACATACTCGAAAGATTATTAGAGACAAACTTGTTAAGTTTCTAGAAGACAATAATGTAATCTCCGACACCCAGCATGGCTTCAGAAACAAGCGCTCCTGCCTAACGAATTTATTAGACTTCTTCCAAGGTATATATAAGAACTGGGATGCCCACATCCCCAGTGATGTTATATACCTGGACTTTCAGAGATCCTTCTACAAGGTAACGCACGAGCGACTCCTTAAGAAACTGCACTGGAGGGCATTGGAGCCAATCTGATCGCGTGGATAAGAGATTGGCTCACCGACAGAAAACAACGAGTACTACTCAACGGACAGCCTTCCGATTGGCTTCCAGTCACTAGTGGAGTGCCTCAAGGGTCAGTGCTGGGACCCATTCTCTTCATCATATATATCAACGACCTCGAATCAGGACTGAAATCCACAATATCGAAATTTGCTGATGACACTAAGTTGGGGGGAAAGGCCCTCACAAAGACCGACTGCGAAATCATTCAGAAAGACCTCAATCACATTATCGAATGGTCGGAAAATGGCAATGTCCTTTAATGTTGACAAATGCAAAGTCATGCACATTGGGTCCAGAAATAGTAAACACACATACATCATGAATGGGAGACCTCTGCAAGCGATGCAGGAGGAAAAGGATCTTGAGTCACTATCAGCAGTGACCTGAAACACGCGAATCACTGTAAAAAGCATACAACAAAGCCAACACTATGCTCGGGTTCATAGCGAAGAACTTGAGTGTAAAACGCCAGACGTGATGCTATCCTTGTATAATTCCATGGTAAGACCGCACCTCGAGTATGCAGTACAGTTCTGGTCTCCTAATTACAGAAAGGACATTGATTTACTGGAAAGGATTCAACGACGCGCCACGAAAATGATACCAACCTTAAGGGCTCAACCGTACGAGGAACGACTCAAGCGACTCAATCTCTTTACATTGGAGAAAAGACGCCTACGAGGAGATATGACTCAAGACTTCAAGTATCTAAAAAATTCAATAACGTCGATTACTCCAATTTCTTTGAATTGCAAACCAACCTAAGAACTAGAAATAACGGTTTACCCATTCAGTCTAGTCGATGTAACACAGACATCGGAAGGAGTTTCTTTTCAAACCGAGTCATCCGTCACTGGAACAATCTTCCTTCAGAAGTAGTAAATGCGAATACTATCAACTCCTTCAAATATAGAATCGACCGTCACTTCGCTGCGTCTGGAGTAAACTGAATATTGAGTTGCTTTCATGCTCCTCAATATCGAGGCGCTTTCATCTGCTCCTCAATGTCGAGGTGCTTTCATCTGCTCCCCAGGCCCCAGGCTGTCGAGCAGATTAAATCACCAAAGCGGGCAACCTCGTAATGAGCCAATAGGCTTTCTGTTGCCTGCGTTTCCATGTTTCCATGTTTCCATGTTTCCTCCTCCTCCTCCTCTCCACCCCCTCCGTCGCTTATTCCTCTGCCTTCGTCTCAAATGCACTCATGCTAACCAACCCTCCTCCTCCTCCCCCTCCTCTTTCTCCTCCTCCTCCTCCTCTTCTTCCTCCTCCTCCTCCTCTCCACCCCCTCCTTCTCTTATTCCTCTTCCTTCTCAAATTCACTCATACTAACCAACAGTCCTCCTCCTCCTCCTCCTCCACCTCCTCCTCCTCCTCCTCCTCCTCCTCCTCCTCCTCCTCCTCTTCACCCCCTCCTCCTCTTATTCCTCTTTCTTCTTCTCAAATTCACTCATGCTAACCAACCCTCCTCCTCCTCCTCCTCCTCCTCCTCTTTCTCCTCCTCCTCCTCCTCTTCCTCCTCCTCCTTCTCCTCCTCCTCCTTCTCCTCCTCCTCCTCCTCCTCTCCACCCCCTCCTTCTCTTATTCCTCTTCCTTCTCAAATTCACTCATGCTAACCAACAATCCTCCTCCTCCTCCTCCTCCTCCTCCTCCTCCTCCTCCTCTTCCTCCTCCTCCTCCTCCTCCTCCTCTTCCTCCTCCTCCTCCTCCTCCTCCTCCTCCTCCTCCTCCTCCTCCTCCTCCTCCTCCTCCTCCTCTTCCTCCCCCGCCACAGGGTCAGAAGGTCAAGGAACGCCCCATTGCCAGCACCTTCTACGCACCCTTCGACCTTTACGAGCGAGGCAAGTTCGACGAGGTCCTTGAGGGGATGGTCAGCTCCCACGCCCAGAACGAGGACATGGCCATTTCCGAAGCCATGACCAGCAAGATGTTCGAGGACGCTAAGACTGGTGGGTATGGGGGTATGGTGGGGGTGGGTATATAGGGGATTTTTATATTTTTTTGTTCTTCATTTTATTTGAATTATTATTAATTTTTTTTATTGTGTGTATTTAGTGTGGTGTGTATGTGTGTCTGTTCTTCTTTCTCCTCTTTCTCCTCCTCCTCCTCCTCCTCTTCTTCCTCTTCTTCCTCTTCTGCATCATCTTGTTCTTCCTCTTCCTCTTTTTCTTCTTGTTCTTGTTTTTCTTCTTTCTCTTCCTCCTCCTCCTCCTCCTCCTCCTCCTCCTCCTCTTCTTCTTCTTCTTCTTCTTTTCTGCATCACCTTCTTGTTCTACCTCCGCCTCTTTTCTTCTTGTTCTTGTTCTTCTTCTTTCTCTTCCTCCTCCTCCTCCTCCTCCTCCTCCTCTTTTGCTTTATCTTCTGCATCTTTTTCCTCTTTGCTTTCCTCCTCCTCCTCCTCTTCTTCTCTCCTCTTCCTCCTCCTCTTCTTTTTCCTTGTCTCCTCTGTGTGTGTGTGTGTGTGTGTGTGTGTGTGTATTACCTATTGTTGGTCATATATCTCTTTCTATCTTTCAATATCTATCTATCTATCTATCAGGTGTTGGCCTGGACCTGGCGGCACAGATCCTGCAGGGGCGTGACCACGGCATCGCTGGATACAACCGCTGGAGGCACCTCTGCGGCCTCCCGAAAGCTGCCTCCTTCCAAGGCCTGAGTGACGTCGTTGCCCCGGAAAACATCAAGAAACTACAAGGGATTTATAAGTAAGGAAGCCTTGTATTGGTAGCTTCAGTTTGCTTGTTGGGAAATGCCTATGTTGTTCTGCACTAGAGAATGTCCCTGAAGCCGAAAGCAGTGTTTGTAGTGTGTTCCGGCTAGTCTGTGTCTGTCCAAGGTTAACGTTAGCTGTCAGACCGTTATGTAAGGTCTTCAGTTCTTATGGATTTAATATGATAGCAAGGAGGTAGTGGGTTAGGTCAGGTCTGTCCCAGGTTAATGTTAGCTGTCAGACCGTTATGTACAGTCTTAAGTTCTTATGGATTTAATATGATAGCAAGGAGGTAGTGGGTTAGGTCAGGTCTGTCCCAGGTTAATGTTAGCTGTCAGACCGTTATGTACAGTCTTAAGTTCTTATGGATTTAATATGATAGCAAGGAGGTAGTGGGTTAGGTCAGGTCTGTCCTAGGTTAATGTTAGCTGCCTCCTGAAAGCTGTCTCCTTCCAAGACCTCAGTGATGTCGTTGCCCTGGAAAACACCAAGAAACTACAAGGGATTTATAAGTAAGGAAGCCTTGTATCAAAGCCTTAAGTCTGTGATCTTAACCCCCATACATTTCTCTGTTAACACAATTTCTTATATATTTTTTAGCCCTGAGAATACAAGATGCCTTTCCCTTCAAGATGGAGACATTGGGAAAGGCCTTTGTTATCCTGCACTAGACTAACAATGCCTTGCAAATACTACTACAACCTCTACTAACAATGTGGTAACTCTCATCCATCTCCCAGGCATGTGGATGATGTGGATCTCTTCACCGGTGGACTCGCGGAAAAGCCAAACTGTGGAGCGCTGGTCGGGCCCACGTTTGGCTGTTTGATTGGTCGCCATTTCCACCACCTGAGGCGAGGCGATCGTTACTGGTATGAGGACGACATCCCGCCCTCCTCATTCACTAAGGGTACGCGTGTGTGTGTGTGTGTGTGTGTGTGTGTGTAGATTAGTAAGTAAATATTTATTGCTATCAAAACATCATATACATAGATACAAACAAAAACATCGTAAATTAAGCATCGGTCTGTGTGTGTGCGTGTGTGTGTGTGTGTGTGTGTGTTTAGAGAAGTGTTTAACCCGGTAACAGCGGGTACCATGTTTCTGAATGGTCCTTCTAAGCAAGAAAAATGAGGAAAATCATCATCCATACAAACCATTTCATAATATATATCAAAGCATTTGTGATCAGTTTATGTATCATCTTTTGGGGGGTTATATCATGGCACAAATTTGGCCTGTCGCTGCTACACAATAAAGCCACAAATTTGGCCTGTCGCTGCTACACAATAAAGCCACAAATTTGGCCTGTCGCTGCTACACGGTAAAGACACAAATTTCGACCGTCGTTGCTACACAGTAAAGCCACAAATTTGGCCCGTCGTTGCTACACAGTAAAGCCAAATTTGGTCACTGCTACACAGTAAAGCCACAAATTTGGCCTGTCGCTGCTACACGGTAAAGCCACAATTTGGCCCGTCGCTGCTACACAGTAAAGCCACAAATTTGGCCTGTCGCTGCTACACGGTAAAGCCACAATTTGGCCTGTCACTGCTACACAGTAAAGCCACAATTTGGCCTGTCGTTGCTACACGGTAAAGCCACAAATTTGGCCCGTCGTTGCTACATAGTAAAGCCACAATTTGGCCCGTCGCTGCTACACGGTAAAGCCACAAATTTGGCCTGTCGCTGCTACACAGTAAAGCCACAAATTTGGCCCGTCGCTGCTACACGGTAAAGCCACAAATTTGGCCTGTCGCTGCTACACGGTAAAGCCACAACTTTGGCCTGTCGTTACACGGTAAAGCCACAAATTTGGCCTGTCGCTGCTACACGCTAGAGCCACAAATTTGGCCTGTCGCTGCTACACCGTAAAGCCACAAATTTGGCCTGTCGCTGCTACACGGTAAAGCCACATTTGGCCTGTCGCTGCTACACCGTAAAGACACAAATTTGGCCCGTCGCTGCTACCTAGTTAAGATTCCCAACCTAAATATTTTCCTGCGTCACCAATAACATATATCTAGACAGTGTTTAAAGATATACCAAGTCAATTTTGGCTCACGTACGTTCAATAAACACTTTCAGAACAACTTTACGAGCTCTGCAAGACCAGCCTGGGACGTGTGATCTGCAACAGCAGCGACAAGCTCCAGCACGTCCAGCCCAAGGTCATGCTGGAGGCTGATTCCTTCCTGTAAGTATGAGAATGACAGTCAAACTATGAGGTTCTGTATGAGTCAGTATGTGCTGTTTTAATAAGTGTGTTTACGATAGTTTTAAGCTTGTATTCTACATCTCAGAGCGCCAGATCGCCTGCTTGAAAATAGTTACATAGATAGATAGAACGTGAATGTTGGATAGATGCGTGTGTGTGTGTGTGTTTATGTGACAAGCTATGTGTTACGTCTACGCATGTGTTGCCATTATGAGGGAATGTTTTGGGTTAAGGAAGGGACGGATAGCTGGACAGACAGACAGAGGACCAGGTGATAGTTAACCAAGCTCTCCACCCACAGCAATGCACCAATGGCCTCTTGCAGCCTCCTTATGTTCTCAAGTTCTTATATTGTAATTACGAGGGAAAGTCGTTGGTTATGGAAGGGACGGTAGCTAGGACAGACAGAGGACCAGGTGATAGTTAACCAAGCTTCCACCAACAGCAATGCACCAATGGCCTCTTGCAGACTCCTTATGTTCTCAAGTTCTTATATTGTAATTACGAGGGAAAGTCTTTGGTTATGGAAGGGACGGGTAGCTAGGGAGACAGACAGAGGACCAGGTGATAGTTAACCAAGCTCTCCACCCACAGCAATGCACCAATGGCCTCTTGCAGCCTCCTTATGTTCTCAAGTTCTTATATTGTCACTACGAGGGAAAGTCTTTGGTTATGGAAGGGACGGGTAGTTAGGCAGACAGACAGAGGACCAGGTGATAGTTAACCAAGCTCTCCACCCACAGCAATGCACCAATGGCCTCTTGCAGACTCCTTATGTTCTCAAGTTCTTATATTGTCACTATGAGGGAAAGTCTTTGGTTATGGAAGGCACGGGTAGCTAGGGAGACAGACAGAGGACCAGGCGATAGTTAACCAAGCTCTCCACGCACAGGAACACCCCAATGGCCTCTTGCAGCCTCCTTATGTTCTCAAGTTCTTATATTGTCACTATGAGGGGATGGCTTTGGTTAGGAAAGGCACGGGTAGCTAGGCAGACAGACAGAGAACCAGGCGATAGTTAACCAAGCTCTCCACACACAGGAATGCCCCAATGGCCTGCCAGGGGAAGCATATCAAGGGTGTGGACCTGAAGAAGTGGAAGACCGCCAGCCCCAACTTCATCATTCCCGACAAGATGCTTCAGGAGAGCATTGAGAGGGCCAGGCGCGACATCACCAACATGAGGGACTCCGAGTGGAACCTCTGGGAAGCACGTGAGTGTTGCCGTGTGTGTGTGTGTGTGTGTGTGTGTGTGTTTTCTTTTTTCTTTTAATTTCAACGGTTAATATTTCTAAGTGTATATTTCTGTGTGTGTGTGTGTGTGTGTGTGTGTGTGTGTGTGTGTGAGAGAGAGAGAGAGAGAGAGAGAGAGAGAGAGAGAGAGAGAGAGAGAGAGAGAGAGAGAGAGAGATTTACTTATCTATATGTACGTATGTAATATAATGATAATGATGATGATGATGATGATAGTGAGGTCAGTACAGGGGGGTGAAGGATGGAGGAGAGGGGGGAGTGACCTAGGATGACCCCAAATACACACAATGACCTACTTTGACTATGACATTATTATTATTATTTTTTTTCTCTGACCATCTTGTGAGCCTATGGGGAGGCCTATTCTGACATGACTTGTGATTGGTGTGTGTGTGTGTGTGTGTGTGTGTGTGTGTGTGTGTGTGTGTGTTTCATTATGGAAAAGGCCTATTGAAATCTACAGAACTATACTGACATGACTAGTGATTGGTGTGTGTGTGTGTGTGTGTGTGTGTGTGTGTGTGTGTGTGTGTGTGTGTGTGTTTACTTATGGAAAAGGCCTATCGAAATCTACAGAACTATACTGACATGACTAGTGATTGTGTGTGTGTGTGTGTGTGTGTGTGTGTGTGTGTGTGTGTGTGTGTGTGTGTGTGTGTGTGTTTCATTATGGAAAAGGCCTATTGAAATCTACAGAACTATACTGACATGACTAGTGATTGGTGTGTGTGTGTGTGTGTGTGTGTGTAGCCATGGAGCCCAACTTAACAATGACACACACTGGAACATAATAATCCCATAATAAACACAAATATAACACTTAAAAATCAGGTATAAATCACAGTATAGTGTGTTCAGCGAAGTCCCAGGTGTAATTAACAGATGCCGCGAAGACTAGCTTGCCGGCACACCCTAACGCACACACCGAACACACTCTACCCTTTACACATGGTAGGTCACACACACACATACACACACACACTCCATAGATACGGAGACGGAACCACACGAGCGTAAAGCCCAGGCCTACAACTACAGCTACAACTAGGTAAACACAACAAGGTAAATACACACAATTCCCTTAACACATGTTCCCCTCTCTCTGACTGACTGCCACTAACACCTTCTAGCACACACAACAACTGACCCAGGACCCAGAACGAAGCGACAGACTAACTCCCGACCCAGACTGACCCCAAGCGGACACCCCAGGACGCAACGCCCGACCTGGGGGGGCCAACGCGTGACCCCTGACCTCATGCAAGCGCTGGTGGGCAGGGGGTCGGAAGCGCAGGGGAGTGAGGACTTGAAGTTGAGTCCGAGGGCTATGCGGGAGGCCGAGGAGCTTCTGACGGATTGCTTTAGCGCGGGTGTCAAGGCTTGGGGGATTATGAGGCAACACGAACGGCAGCTGTGGCAGAAACGTGAGTAACTTGACCCACACGCACTCACACACGCACTCACTCACGAACGCACACACGCACTCACTCATGAATGCACTCAATTTTTGTGTGGGGGGTGGGGGTTAGAAGAGGTTGTGGTGATCCTACACACTCATTTTTCATGTTAGGATCGGAATATGACTTTCACCCGCACGCACGCACTCACACACTCACAAGCCTCCTTCTCCTCCTTCCTCCTTTTCTTCCTTTTTTCCTCCTCCTCCTCCTCCTCCTTTTTCTCATTCAAACTTTTTTTTCTTCTCCATATTTTTCTTTCCTCCTCCTCCTCCTCCTCCTTCTTCTCCTCCTCCTCCTTTTTCTCATTCAAACTTTTTTTTCTTCTCCATATTTTTCTTTCCTCCTCCTCCTCCTCCTCCTTTTTCTCATTCAAACTTTTTTTTCTTCTCCATATTTTTCTTTCCTCCTCCTCCTCCTCCTCCTCCTCCTCCTCCTCCTTTTTCTCATTCAAACTTTTTTTTCTTCTCCATATTTTTCTTTCCTCCTCCTCCTCCTCCTCCTCCTCCTCCTTTTTTTCATTCAAACTTTTTTTCTTCTCCATAGTTTTCTTTCCTCCTCCTCCTCCTCCTCCTCCTCCTCCTTTTCTTATTCAAACTTTTTTCCTTACCTGACCTGCCATATAGTCCTTCCCAGCCTTACCAGACCCTTAGCAATGAGTCGGTATTTACCAAACCTCAAACATGACCTCAAACCACTACTGGCTCTTCTCTTCTCTTCTTATTCTTTGTATTGTTCTTTTTATTGGTATTCTTCCTCTTCTTCTGTTTCTTCTTCCTTAATTCTTCATATTATTATTATTATTATTATTATTATTATTATTATTATTATTATTATTATTATTATTATTATTATTATTATTATTATTATTATTATTATTATTATTATTATTATTATTATTATTATTATTATTATTATTGTCATTTTCTTTTCTTATTTTCCTTATATTCCTGTCTTCTTTTTCATTCCTATTAACATTCTTCAGGTCAGGTCAAGTCATTACGTAGGTCATTTCTCACGACCTGACAACTAACTGACCTGTCTTTCCCCCTCCATCCCACAGGTCAGGCAGCATAAGGGCACGAAAAACACGCGCAGCTGACCGCCAGCTGAAGGACTACTGAATCCGGGTCACCAAGCAGCGTCCTCGACCTGATGGAAGTGTTGGCAAACATTGACGTGAGCGACATCATGGAAATCCCCAGTGTGTTTGAGTGTGACGACCAGACCTGCCTTGCGACCATACACCACGATTCCGTACGGCTACAGGATGGTGCAATACCCTTAATTTCCCGTCCTTCGGCTAGTCATTCCGGGCCAAGAGTCGTCTGTTGAGGCCCTCCTATGTCGGTGGTGAGTGTGTGTGTGTGTGTGTGTGTGTGTGTGTGTGTGTGTGTGTGATTGGGGGTTGTGTCTGTGTGTGTGTGTGTGTGTGTGTGTGTGAGGGGGGGTTGTGTCTGTGTGTGTGTGTGTGTGAGGGGGGGTTGTGTCTGTGTGTGTGTGCGTCTGTGTGTGTGTTAAGTTAGATGAGGACTACGTAATATCAATTCTGTGTGTGTGTGTGTGTGTGTGTGTGTGTGTGTGTGTGTGTGTGTGATTGACAGGCTATGAGAGAAGGGAAGGGAAGGGAAGAGAAGAGAAGGGAAGGGAAGGGAAGGGAAGGGAAGGGAAGGGAAGGGAAGAGAAGGGAAAGAAAAATGAAAGAAAATGAGAGAGAGAGAGAGAGAGAGAGAGAGAGAGAGAGAGAGAGAGAGAGAATATGCATGTATGTGTATATGTATAGACAAACAAATTATAACCACCACTACTACTACTAATACTACTAATAATAATAATAACAATACCATTACTACTACTACTACTACTACTACTACTACTACTACTACCATTACTACTACTACTACAACTCCTACCATTACTACAACAACTATCCCCCTATTTCCAGGCCTATCTAAGCCACTACTACTACTACTACTATTAACCCCAGTATTCTACCTCCATTTCCAGGGCTATCAAAACCCTGAGCTACGTCAATCACAGGTCAGCCGCTTCCCTCCCCTCGGCTAATCTCTACGAACATGCACAACGATGTCTCGGCTCCTCATGTTCGCTACACCCTCATGGTCATGCAATGGGGGCAGCTTATCCACCATGACATCATCTTCACGCCCATCAACAAAGGTATGTGTGTGTGTGTGTGTGTGTGTGTGTGTGTGTGTGTAAGTAATGGTTTATTGCTAACATATTTAAGAGAGTTTTCCAATTGTATAACTTTAAATATCTTGGCTATATCTATGTCTGTGTGTGTGTGTGTGTGTGTGTGTGTGTGTGTAAGTAATGGTTTATTGCTAACATATTTAAGACAGTTTTCCAATTGCATAACTTAAATACCTTGGCTATATCAATGTCTGTGTGTGTGTGTGTGTGTGTGTGTGTGTGTGTGTGTGTGTGTGTGTGTACCTAACTTACCCTAACTTAACTTAACCATTATCTAAGTTGGTCTTGAAATCATAAATCGTATGTGTGTGTGTCTGTGTGAGTGTATGTGTGTGTGTGTGTGTGTGTGTTTACATTGTTTTCTTTTTATACTTATCTTCTCTCTCTCTCTCTCGACCGTTCTTGACCCAGGTTACCGAGAGCATATGAACCAGGTCACTGCATTTGTGGATGCCTCACACACCCATTTCTCAGACAAGTGTTAACAGAGACAGCTGAGAATGCTAACGGTGAGTGTTTGTTATTGTTATTTTTATTTTTATTAGTATTAGTATTAGTAGTATTGTTGTTGTTATTATGGAAGGAAGGAAAGGAGAGAGAGATGGAGGGAGAGAGAGAGAGAGAGAGAGAGAGTCACTCTACAGGATGGCAAGCTGCGTGGCACTAACCCCTTGAGAGGCAAGCTGCTGCTGCCCACTGAGCAGGAGAATCATGAGTGCCAGGCGCCATCAGGAAGGTGTTTCATAGGAGGTAGGTCCCCGGAGTGCCATACACACAATACACAACACCATTGGCACTATAGAACACCCTGATACTACACACTGCATCTTGGCACTATATACAACGGCACTATACAGAACACCCTTGGCACTAGAACAGCCTGGCACTATACAGAACACCCTTGGCACTACACGACCCTTGGCACTATAGAACATCTTGGCACTATATACAACAACGGCACTACACGACCTTAACGCGATGGTGAACACTTACGATATCTGGGGTGATATATACTTAAATATTTCGTCGCCCAAGCACACGTATTTGACAAGGCTTTCGTAGGAGTTGTGGGGATATCCGAGGATAGTTTTATGGCTCTAGTGGCAGTTTGACCCTTCTTTTGTACCGCGAACCTTAGACACCACTCACAAGAACCCGAGTGATTTCATGTTTGGCCTTTGGAAATTGTTGACGTGAGAGCAGAAAGCGTCTGACAATACCGAGCCTAGTTTTTGTCTCTTTTTGTTTATTAATCTTTTGCTTCTTTTGTTTTCTTACTGTTTTATAGTAAAGGAGGCAGCTCAAGGGCAAAAAAATAATAAGAAGAAAATAAGACAGCTAACCACTGCCCCTACAAAAAGAGTTCGAAAGAGTGGCCAAACGAGAAGTTAATTTCGGAAGGGTCTTCAAAAGTTAAAGTCGAAGGCAGGAAGAAATACAGAAAGGAGGACTATTCCAAAGTTTACCACCGGACAGGGTGAAAAAACGATGCATAGGAATAAGCGGGAGTTGAAAGTCGTCTGCGTTGGACCGCGGGATGGGTGAAGCCAAGCAGTTCAGAAGAGCAGCCAGCATGGATATACCGATAGAAGATAGAAAAAAAAAGAAACATTGCGGCGGAGTTTAAGCGGTGGAAGACTGTGGGCAAGATTTGGTTCACGAAGAAGGTGCTGAATGAGTGGGACAAGGGAAGCAGTCCCATTAAGCAGTTGCAAAAACGACTGAAGGTTTGAAACGAAAGTCAGATAGATTTGTGATTGGAAAGAACAGTTGATGATTTGGGAAGGACACTTGAACACCCTCTTACCTGCAGCAGCCACGGGAACCTCACTTGGGGCATCGGGGTAGCTGACGAAGAGCAAGGGACGTAATACCCCCCTGCACCACGTCAGGGAAGGTCCACGCCCATTAGGACCGCCAGGTGTGCCAGGATGGCGAAGGTGGTGACGCCGGAGAGGAGAGGCGGTCACGGTGTCCGCCACGGAGATGAAGGCTGCGTCCACGTAGATGTTGTTCCTGGGGAGTCGTTTTAGCAAGGAGGCCATCGTGATTCCCACCGCCGGTGCCGATGGTCAGGCTGAACAGCGCCTGGAGTTGCAACCGCCAGCCACACCTACGGGCGGACATACGCCGTGGATTTCAGGGTTAAGGGAGTACCTCAACCGCAGCCTTCGTCCGGATTCGGAATGGGGATGGTATTTGTAGACGTTTCAAAAGGCCGAAAAGAGAAATCAGTCGGAGTTCTAATGAGTGTTTCCTGTAGGTTCATAGCACCACCTACAGGGGGCGGACAGTCGTTTAAGAATATACCTGTAGACTCACAACTCTCTCTCTCTCTCTCTCTCTCTCTCTCTCTCTCTCTCTCTCTCTCTCTCTCTCTCTCTCTCTCTCTCTCTCTCTCTCTCTCTCTCTCTCTCTCTCTCTCTCCTCCCTCCCTCCTCTCTCTGTACCTGTATGTCCAGTAACTTCTCCCATCTCGGCGTCAGGAAGTACATGATGCCTTCAGCTGAGCCCGGCAGAGTCACGCCCCTTATGAGCAGCGCCTTGGCAACAGTGCGTAAGGCACGATGACAGTGAAGTAGGCGGCCTTCCCAGGTCTTGATGCATGTATCTGGACCATGAACACCACCGCCCAGGACGCCTACCAGACACATGTGCTTGGGTGGAAGTCCGGGAGACCAAAAGCCGCTCACGGAGCCCTCGAAGTCCACTTTTAGAACCCTCGTTTCCTGTGGGGAGTGACGGAAGGGAGGAGGGTGGAAGGAGGGTGACAAAAGGGTCTATTTTCCTAAACGTATCGGACTCCCATTTGCAACCATTTTCCTAAGGCCACAGAGAGAAAGATTTAGAAGGCCGTAACTGTTGTACTATCAACGACATCACAGGGTAGAGAATTCCAAACATTAACGACTCGATTGAGAAGAAGAGTTTGGCTTCGACCGCGACGAGAATCTTAATCAGGTTTCCCATGGATGTCTTTTTCCGTCCAAGGTGCAGAAGCTGTTAGCCAAACTATCACTAGCATCACAAAACAGAGTAAATAAATGCCCAGCAACTTCAACGAAGGCTTTTCAAACAGAGAACTGATGCGCCGAGACGTTTAAAAAATTGTGTAAAAAGTAATACCATAGGAATACATAGGAAGAACAGACACCAGAAGACCTATCGGTCTATGGCGAGGAGTGTCTGTTTACCCTACTACCTTTAGTAATCTACGTGTGGTAGAACAGGACCAGAATAGATGAAGAGCTCACTCCCCACCCACCTCTCCACTCCGGCAACGTGCCGGCAGAAATAATTAGAACAGAACACCATATTGCCTTTAAGGAAGAAAGGGACATGGAAATTTTCCTACAGTAAAAGAGAGAAATAAGAGGGAAATTACTACGCCTTAACTTGCAGCTACTACTGGTAACCTAAGCTGTGGGGAAAACGGAGTTCATTACATAAGAACATAAGAACAGGGGAAACACAAGGGGAGGCTGGAAAGAAGGCCGAGTGGCCTACAGAGCAGCCCAAGAATCCCCCTAATACTCCACGTGGGTGAGGTGTAGTTTCAGGAGGCACAGGTGGAAGCGATCCTCGTTTTACCGGCGGTACTAGGCACGCACCAGTAACCTGTCACCTTACTGCACCCACACCTCACTCCACCTGTCTTGCGGACATTAACTGTTGCTTTACTCTATTGTTAACTTACGCTACTTGCAATCTAGGTTGTGGGGGAGAAAAATATGGATTTAGGTTGAGGTCTTGCTGCAATCTGTCTGAAAACATGCGAAGAAGGGTCAGTATAATCTTATATCCCTGAAGTACTTATCCAATGAAGACTTGAAGCTATTGATACTCTGTGCGCTAACTACTGGCGGTGGGAGTCTATTCCAGTGATCGACGACTCTGTTATTGAAAAAACTTCTGCGCACCAATGTGTTGCATCGGTTTCCCTTTAACTTCATACCGTTGCTGCGAGTTATTGTGTTGGTGTCTCTCTGAAATAGACTATATGGGTTAATGTTGTCGAATCCATTAAGGATTTTGAACACTTCAATTAAGTCCCCTCCTATCCTTCGCTTTTTTAGGAAAAACATATCTAAACGCTTTAAACGCTCGTCATATGGCAAGTTTCGGAGCGATGGAATTTGTTTGGTTGCTCGTCGCTGTATCTTTTCTAGCAAAACTTGATCTTTGATAAAGTTCGGTGACCAGAACTGAACGGCGTATTCTAGGTGTGGTCTTACAAATGCTAAATATAATCTCTTCATAAGTTCGGGTGATTTATAATCAAAGTTTCTTGAGATTAATCCCAACATCATATTGGCTTTTTTACTCGCTGCAGAACATTGATCACTCATTTTAAGAGTGTTACTGATAATGACACCAAGATCTTTTTCTTGTTTTACTTCGCTGAGCTCATGTCCTTGAATCTAATATTTAAAGTTAGGATTTTTTTCACCTATGTGCATTACTTTACATTTATCTACGTTAAAACTCATTTGCCATTTTTCGCTCCAGTCGGCAAGTCTTATTAAGTCTGATTGAATGTTCTCGCAACTTTGACTGTTCATTACCGTACCTCCTAATTTGGTGTCGTCGGGGAATTTGGCTACTTTTGATAGGATATCAGTTTCTAAGTCGTTCACGTAAATTATGAATAGTGTTGGCCTCAGGACCGGAACCAGGGCACGCCACTGGTGACGGGTTGCCAATCCGATGCTTCACCATTAAGAACTACACGTTGTTCTCTGTTGGTGAGCCAGTCATGAATCCACGCACATAGATGGTCGTTAATACCGTGGGAACGCAGTTTTGAGATAAGCCTAACGTGAGGAACTTTATCAAACGCTTTCTGAAAATCTAAGTAAATTACGTCATATCGGCTTCGGGCGTCCCAACATGAATAAACATCGTTGAAGAAGGTTAATAGCTTGGTAAGGCAAGACCGATTACTACGAAATCCATGCTGACTATCAGTTATCAAATCATTTGTTTCAAGGAAAGTGATCAATGTTACACCAGTGCGTGTGTTGGCGTGTTTATTTGTGTTGTATGTGTGTGATTGCATGGGTAATGTGATGAAATCGTGGCTAGGATGGTCCAACATTTCGGGGCTGAGCGATGCAGGGGTGTGGAGACGAGACAGAGAGGGGGGCGGGCGCTGGCCCGCCGGAAAGTTGCGTGCGAGGCGCGGAGACAGGGAGGCGCGTGACTGCTGGGGTAAGGTGCTGGGTTGGTGTACCCGTGTTTGTGCTTGCCTGGAGAGCCGTGTGCGAGTCTGTCATTAACTTTGTGTGCCTGTATAACTTGTACTGTTGAGCTACTGTACTGTGTGAGGAACTTGCTGTAAACGAGGAATTAGTGTTGAGAGTGTTTCCTTGTGCCCCAGCCTCTAGTGTCCTTCCCTCCTCGCGGTGTTTTGTGTGGGCAGCTGTCGGGTGGCTGGCACCCGCCTTGCTGTCCTGCTGGGTTCACGACCCGTGTGTTGTGGGGGGTGGCGTAACAGTAATAATGATAATAAATCACTCGAGGTCCACTTTAGCGCCTCCTTCCTGTGGGGTGACGGACGAAGTGGAGGATAAAATAATAATATAAATAATAAAGCCAACAACAATCCTACTACCGTTTCTTCAGTGTTTGACAATGGAAGCAACTTTAGGGCAGAAAATACAAGAATGCAAACCCCGAAAATAAGGCACTACGAATGGCCAAAATAGAGGTCCATTTCGGAAGGAGAGGTGTCTCGACACTCTCCTCTTGAAAAGGTTTGTCATAGGCAGGAACGAATGCAGATGAAGAACTTAAGGATGGTCCAGAGTTTACTAGCGAAAGGAATGAAAGAAAAAAGATGCTGGTTAACTCTTGCAAAACGGATTTGGACAGTAGAGACAGGGGAGGCGGTGGCCGAGTGGTCAGCTAGCGTGGACCCCTGGCGTGGACTAGGTTCGAGTCCCACGAAAACACGCTGATTTTTCAAACCCTCGTCGAGTGGCGGAAGATTAACCACATGCTGCCCAGACCTTCAATCAACCTTAACTTCAGCGACTTCGGTCAAGAGGAGCACCGGGGGGCAGCGTTGGCCAGGCAAGAGTCATACATCACGGCAGCCACTATGAATAAAATTAGCCCCTCAAGCCAGCATACCGCCACTACAAAAAGCAACTAACAAAAATAGATGGAGAGGTGTTTTGGTACGTATTCTCCTCCTGAGAGAATTCAAGTCGTAGGCAGAAGGAAATACAGACGAAGGAATGCTGCTGCTCCAGAATTTACCAGCGGAAAGGATGAAAGAATGAAGATGCTGGTTAACTCTTGCGGAACGGATATAAGAATGAGCTAGAGTAGATGGAGAGGTGTCTTGATACCCCTCCTCCTGAAAGAGTTCAATTCGTAGGAAATACAGACAAAGGAAGGCCGTTCCAGAGTTAACTAGCGAAAGGAAGGAAAGAACGAAGATGTTGGTTAGCTCTTGCATAAGTAGTTTGGACAGTACATGGAAGAGTTCGAGTAGAAAGTCGAGTGCAGCGGAGCCATAGGAGGGAGGGAGGAATGTAGTTAGCAAGTTCAGAAGAGCAGCTAGCAGGAAAGTATCGATGGATGGAGAGGCAACACTTCGGCGGAATTTAATAAAAGCCAGTATTTTTAAACATATCAGTTCGCCTGTTTGAAAAGCCTTTCGTAGAAGGTGTTGTGATTTCCATGGACCGTTTTGCGACTCTAGTGATAGTTTGACCCGACTTCTGCGCCTTCAACGGGAAAACACCCAAGAAAACCCGGTTAATCTTCTCTGTGGCCTTGGGAAATAGTCGTAGTGGGAGCCCGAGACGTTGCCCTCAAAAAGTCCCTTAAAATGGTGCGTACAGATTAGCGAGCATGACCTCGATAACTCCCTTGAAATGGTGCGTACAGATTAGCGAGCATGACCTCGATAACTCCCTTGAAATGGTGCGTACAGATTAGCGAGCATGACCTCGATAACTCCCTTGAAATGGTGCGTACAGATTAGCGAACATGCCCTCGATAACTCCCCTGAAATGGTGCGTACAGATTAGCAAACATGCCCTCAATAACTCCCTTGAAATGGTACGCAGAGATTAGCGAACATGCCCTCGATAACTCCCTTGAAATGGTGCATACAGATTAGCGAACACGCCCTCGATAACTCCCTTGAAATGGTGCGTACAGATTAGCTAATATGCTCTCGATAACTCCCTTGAAATGGTGCGTACAGATTAGCGAACATGACCTCGATAACTCCCTTGAAATGGTGCGTACAGATTAGCGGGCATGCCCTCGATAACTCCCTTGATATGGTACGTACATATTACCTAACATGCCCTCAATAAGTCCCTGGTAGTGGTGCGTAGAAGACTGGTAAACATACTAAACACACTCACATCAAGTACTCCTCCGCGGCAGACGTGCCTCCCTGCAGCATGGTCACGTTGGTCGTGGTATCCACACACGTCTCGCTCGCCCACAGCCCGCACGTCGCCCACGGCAGCTCTTGGTTGAAGGAGGCGAAGAAGAAGAACAAGCAGGTGGCCATCAGCGAGACGTAGTAGGTGCACACGACCCAGTTGACGAGCATCTGACCGTAACCAACACCTGGGGATAGTGATAAAAGGTACAGTGGGAATCGGTTAATGAAAAAAAATATATAAGTGAGATTAGAAAGTGCTGGAACCGTTTAGTAAAGAACATGCCGTAGTAGGTGGTTAACTCTTGCATAAGGAATTTGGATTGATGATGATTACATTATGATTGCATTAGGAGGTGAAGGATGAAAGAGCGAAGATACTGTAAACTTTTGCATTAGGAAGTGAAGAATGAAAAAGCAAAAATACTGCAAACTCTTGCATTAGGAAGTAAAGAATGAAAAAGTGAGAATACTGTAAACTCTTGCATTAGGAAGTGAAGAATGAAAGAGCAAAGATACCGTAAACTCTTGCATTAGAAAGTAAAGAATGAAAAGGCGAAAATACTGTAAGATACTGTAAACTTTCCCATTAGGAAGTGACAGGGATGAATGAGTAAATATTCTGGTCTACTCTTGCATTAGGAAGATGGAAAGCCTAGAAAAGACCTTGAACACACAACCACACGCATAAGTCCTTAGGACATGAAAGATAAAAGAGTAGAAATTCTGGTCAACTCTTGCATTAGTTAGTTGGAAAGTCTAGAAATGACTTACACACATGAACACACACTCAACTCTTTAAGAAATGAGAGATGAAAGAATGAAAATTCTGGTCTGCTCTTGCATTAGGAAGTTGGAAAATCTAGAATTTCTTTGTTTGCAACAAGGGAGACAGCTCAAGGGCACGAAACAAAAAAGCAACAAAGAAGCCCGCCAGGCGCTTCTCCAACAACAGCAACTAGAACAAGAGGCCAAAAGAGAGGTCAGCTTCAGGAGAAGATGTGTCTTGACCCTCTCTCTTGAAAGAGGTCAAGTTATAGGCAGGGGGAAATACAGACAAAGGGAGGCTGTTCCAGAGTTTACCAGTATAAGGGATAAAAGAATGGATATGCTAGTTAACTTTTGCAAAAGGGATTTGGACAGTACAGTGAGAGTAAGAATAGAAAGCCGTGTACAGCGGGGCCGCGGAAGGGGGACAGGTGTGCAGTTAGCAAACTCAGAAAAGCAGTCATCATGAAAATATCGGTAGAAGGTACATAGAGGCAACATTGCAGAGGAATTTAGTAGGTGGGAGATTGTAAATAAGACAGGGTAGTTGACGAGACGAAGAGCCTTAGACTCCACTCTCTCCAAAAGGGCTGTGTTAGTGGAGCCCCCCACACGTGAGATGCATACTCCATACGAGGGCGGACAAGGCCCTTGTATATGGATTGCATATGTGAATGGGAGAAGAACTGGAGCAGACGATACAGAACTCCCAACCTCGAGGAAGCTGATTTAGCAAGAGAGGATATGTGAAGTTTCAAGTTAAGATTTTGAGTTAATGATAGACCGAGGATATTTAGTGTACGAGAAGGTGACAGCTGAGTGTTGTCGAAGGGAATAGGTCTTTGGAAGATTATGTCAAGTTGATAGATGGAGAAATTGAGTTTTTGAGGCGTTGAATGGCACCAGGTAATTCTTAATGGGGGTCTTCTGTTGAAAGAAGTTTAAAAATGCAGAGTAGAGTTATCAGCGTACGAGTGACCTTGAACACATGCACACGCACTTGTCCTTACCTTTGAACGCGGGCAGCATCTCCCACAACTGACTGGGGCCACTGGAGGAGAACTGTCCCAGGATGAGCTCCAGGTAGTACATCGGCCTGCCAATGAACAGCAGCACGATCAGGTAAGGGATGAGGAACGCGCCGCCGCCGTTCTCCAGAGCCACGAACGGGAACCTCCAGATGTTACCAATGCCGATGGACATAGAGATGCACGACACCAGGCACTCAGCCTTGTTCTTCCACTTCCCCCGCGTGGCTTCATTGTTTTTGGTGTCTTTTGCGGCTTCTTGCTCCTCGGTTGTGGCCTGCGGTGTCTTGGGTTTGTCCGCGGCAGGGTCTGGCAGTGGTGGCGGCGGCTCCGAGGGCTGTGCTGGCAACTCGGTGTGTTCTTTGAGTTCGTATCGCTGCGCCTCCACACCCTCGTCCCCATAGAAGGCGATGTTCAGCTTGCCCAGGAGCGGAGGAAAGGTGAAGATGAGGGCATGACCTGTAGTTGCGCGTGGTTTCAGTACTTATCTCCGTCACAGTGGCCCTTGAGACTGTGGCGGCGTATAACCCATTACCGGGACACAGGGCAAGAGGCGCGATGTTCCGGAGATCCAGGTTGGAGTCCCGTCCACCGCTACAAGTTGGCAATATCCAGTCATCGCCGAGTGGCCCAAGACGACCTAGAAGCTGTCCTGGAGGCCACCTATCAACACGGACTCTATATCAACTCTCTAAAATGGACCAAGAATGAGCTACAGGGGACAGCATGAGCCAAGCAGGATGGCGCAACTATAAGCCGAATGTGAAAAAATCCGGGTTACCACAACCTATCTTTCCCAGGTTTTCCAGGTACCAATTTATTTACCAGCCCGAAAGGGAGGAATAACAGCTGGGTGAACCTTTGCCCGCAGATTCATATC
Source organism: Eriocheir sinensis (assembly GCF_024679095.1). NCBI lineage: Eukaryota > Metazoa > Arthropoda > Malacostraca > Decapoda > Varunidae > Eriocheir > Eriocheir sinensis. Next base: position 155,694 of record NW_026111981.1, read on the forward strand.
TGGGCACGTTAACCACCACACCACGTGAGGTTCAGCTGGCGGCCACCAACCGACACCTAGCAGATAGTTGTTAGACATTTTTTTTCTGGGGGGGGTCGTGTGAGAATTTCAAAACATCTGGACCATTTTTGAGTCTCTCTCTCTCTCTCTCTCTCTCTCTCTCTCTCTCTCTCTCTCTCTCTCTCTCTCTCTCTCTCTCTCTCTCTCTCTCAAACCTACTGACCTTTTATAACGACCTCATCTCAGATTATGGCGTAACAAAATCACTGAACTTAGTCTGTCTTGATTTCCAAAAAGCGTTTGATAACGATCCATACCATAAATTTCTTTATAAATGGATCTCGAATTGGTTGAGCAACAGACAACACAGAGTGGTGATCGCCTGTCACTAGTGGCGTCCCCCAGGGCTCGGTTCTTGGCCCAGTGAGTGTGCAGACGACACAAAGATTGGTAACTCAATTCTCACTGACGAAGACAGACAAAGCCTCTAAGAGGATTTGCATAAAATATCAGCTTGGTGTGATAGATGGGAGATGCCCTTTAATGTAGATAAGTGCCAGGTTCTTTAAGTTGGAATAAAAAATAAGAAGTTCGATTACGAAATGCGCGGCGTTAAACACAACAACGTTCAGTCCGTCAATGACCTGGGGGTCAAAATCGCGTCAAACCTCAAATTCTCACAGCAATGCATCGATGCAGCAAACAAAGCGAGCAGAATGCTAGGCCTCATTAAAAGAAACTTTTTATTAAAAAAAAAAACAAGTAATACCTCTGCTTTACAACAGTTTAGCCAGACCTCACTTAGAACATGCGGTTCAGTTTTGGTCTCCTCACCATACAAAGGACATCGCTAAATTAGAAGGTGTTCAACATCGGACAACACAAATGATCCCTTCCTTGCGCTACAAACCCTACGACGAGAGGCTCTCAACCCTTAACATATTTTCTCTTGAGAAACGTCGCCTCCGAGGAAAACTGATCGAATGTTTTAAAATACTCAATGGCTTTACGAATATGGACAAATCAATATTGTTTATAATTGATGACTCTTTGCGAACGAGAAATACTGGTACAAAACTTATATGTAGACAAGTAAATTCAGGCGACATGAAGTTGCGAGTTGAGCAGAGCAGTCAAAATGTAAATATCGATAGAAGATAGAGGCAACACTGCTGGCTGCGAGATATGGACACTAAATTGGGACTTGGAGAGGCGTATTGATAACTTTGGAAATAAGAACACAAGAACATAGGACTCTGCAAGAGACCGGCAGGCCTGTATGAGGCAGCTCCTCTGAACCTAAGCTCCCGTGTAGCTCCCGTGTATCTAACCCCACCTAATATCGCTGTCCATGAATTTATCTAATCTATTTTTGAATGTGACAATTGTATTGGAACTCACCACATGACTACTAAGCCTATTCCACTTATCCACCACCCTGTTTGTAAACCAGTTTTTGCCCATTTCTCTGTTGAATCTGAATTTATCCAGTTTAAACCCATTACTTCGTGTCCTACCCGGTTCTCTTACCAACAAAACCTTATGAATGTCTCCCTTATTAAAGCCCTTCATCCATTTATAAACCTCGATCGTGTCACCACGCACCCTTCGCCTTTCTAGAGAATGCAAGTTTAACTGTTTGAGTCTTTCCTCGTACTCATAATAATAGATACTCGTATTCATAATAATAGATACCGCTGGAATGACTGTGTCAAACCGGCGAGACTGATTCGAGGCCAATTACCTGCACGGACCCGCAAACGTCAACTCCTGCTATACGGGCACGTGGCACGCTGCCCAGAAGACTGATTCGAGGCTCATTGCCTGCACAGACCCGTACACGCCAACTCCGGCTATACGGGCACGTGGCACGCTGCCCAGAAGACTGATTCGAGGCCCATTACCTGCACAGACCCGCACACGCCAACTCCGGCTATACGGGCACGTGGCGCGCTGCCCAGAAGACAACCCTGCTCATCGGGTTGTTTATGTAAAAGACAATCCAGAGTGGAGGGGGCCAAGGGGACACCCACAGAGTTCATGGTTTGAGCAAGTCAATGCATCCTGCCAGGAGGTACTCAGGATAGGAAAGGGACCTGCATGGAGACCTGCCCGGAGGCACCCCCGGGTTTGGCGTCATAGGGTGAGCGAGACGACGTCAATCTATATATATATATATATATATATATATATATATATATATATATATATATATATATATATATATATATATATATATATATATATATATATATATATATATATATATATATATATACTCTGGAACGATCTTCCCTCATCTGTATTCCCTCCTGCCTACGACTTAAACTCTTTCAAGAGGGGGTAGGATACCTCTCCTCTCGAAATTGATTTATCTTTTTGGCCACTCGTCTGTACTCTATTCAGGAGCAGTAAGTAGGGCTTTTTTTCATTATTGTTTTCTTATTTTTTACGCCCTTGAACTGTCTCCTCTGTAAAAAAAATATATATATATATATATATATATATATATATATATATATATATATATATATATATATATATATATATATATATATATATATATATATATATATATATATATATATATATATATATATATATATATATATATATATATATATATATATATATATATATATATATATATATATATATATATATATATATATATATATATATATATATATATATATATATATATATATATATATATATATATATATATATATATATATATATATATATATATATATATATATATATATATATATATATATATATATATATATATATATATACTAGCGTGAGGGATGAAAGAGTGAAGATATTGGATAACTCTTCCATAAGTGTTTGGACAGTATGGGATGAGCTTGATCAGAAAGTCGTGTAAGGCGAGGCCGGAGGAGGGAGACATGCAGTTAGCAAGTTCAGAAGAGCAGTCAGCGTGGAAATATCGATAGAAGATAGAAAGTGAGGCATCATCGCGACAGAATTTAAGAGGTAGAAGCCTATCAGTAAGAGGAGGAGAGCTGATGAAACGAAGAGCTTTAGACTCCACTCAGTCCTGAAGAGCTGTGTGAGCCCCACATGAGATGCATACACCATACGAGAGGCGGACAAGGCCCTGTATGGATAGCAACTGTGCGGGGAGAAGAACTGGCAGGGACGATACAGAACGCCCAACCTCGAGGAAGCTGATTTAGTGAGAGAAGAGATGAAGTTTCCAGTTAAAATTTTGAGTTAAGGATAGACCGAGGATATTTAGTGTTGAAGAAGGTGACAGCTGAGTGTTCTCGAAGAATAGGGGACACAAGGTTCCTTCTACCCCAGTCAGAAATGATAGCAAGGTCTGAGGTTAAGCGTTCTGGAGCCTCCAGTCTGGAGTCATGTACTACCTGTTGGGATGGCCTTCTATTGAAAGAAGTTGAATAATGCAGAGTGGAGTCGTCGGCGTGTGAGTGGACAGGACAGTTTGTTATGGAAAGAAGATCATTGATGAATAACAGGTAGAGGGTGGGTGATAGAACAGAGCCCTGTGGAACACCACTGTTGATAGGTTTAGGGGAAGAACAGTGACCATCTACCACCGCAAAAATAGAACGGCCGGAAAGGAAACTGGAGATAAAGGAAGAGAGAGAGGGATAGAATCCGAAAGAGGGCAGTTTAGAAAGCAAAGACTTGTGCTAGACTTTATCGAAGGCTTTCGATATGTCTAGCGCAACAGAGAAAGTTTCACCGAAACGGCTAAGAAAGGATGACCAAGAGTCAGTTAAGAGAGCAAGAAGATCGCCAGTAGAACGCCCCTTAGGGAACCCATACTGGCGATCAGATAGAAGGTTAAAAGTGGAAAGGTGCTTTTGAATCTTGCGGTTAAGGATTGATTCAAAAGCTTTAGATAGGCAGGAAAGTAAAGTTATAGGGCGGTAGTTTGAGGGATTGGAACGGTCACCCTTCTAAGGGACAGGCTGTACGAAGGCGTATTTCCAGCACGAAGGAAAAATAGATGTTGAAAGCCAGAGACGAAAGAGTTTGACCAACGCAAGGTGTCAGTACGGAAGCAAAGTTTTTAAGGACAATAGGAGGCGCTCCATCAGGTCCATAAGCCTTCTGAGAGTTGCGGCCAGAGAGAACATAGAAAACATCATTAGGAAGAATCTTAATAATAGGCACAAAGTAGTCAGAGAGGGGATGAGTAGGAGGAATATGCCCAGAATCGTCCAGGGTGGAGTTCTTACAGAAAGTTTGAGCGAAGAGTTCAGCCTTAGATACAGATGAGACGGCGGTGCTGCCGTCAGGGTTAAGGAGAGGAGGGAAAGAAGAAGTGAAATTGGAGGAGATATTTTTGGCTAGATGCCAGAAGTCACGGGAAAAATTAGAGAAAGAAAGGTTTTGGCATTTTCTATTAATGAATGAGTTTTTGGTAAGTCGGAGAATAGATTTGGCACGATTCCGGGCAGAAAGATAAAGATCATGGTTAGCAGGAGTGCAAAGGCTCTGGTATCTTTTGTGAGCTGTCTCTCTATCTTTAATAGCACGAGAACAAGCATGATTAAACCAAGGCTTTTTAGCATGAGGGGTAGAGAAGGAACGTGGAATGTATGCTTCCATTCCAGAGACGAACACCTCTGTGATGTGCTGGGCACACACAGAGGGGTCTCTCTCCTGGAAGCAATAATCATTCCACGGGAAATCGGAAAAGTACATCCTCGGGTCGTCCCACCGAGCTGAAGCAAAAATGCCAGGAGCATCGCCTCTTCGGTGGGTCCAGAGGATGTAAAGAAGCGATAGGACAGGATACATATGTAAGGTTGTGATCGGAGAAGCCCAACGGAGAGAACAGTTTGACAAAGTAAGCACAAGGGTTAGAAGTAAGGAAGAGGTCTAGTATGTTGGGCTAGTCTCCAAGACGGTCGGTGAGAGATAAACAGCACAGATGTATTTAGTAATTGAATGACAATGAAGACTTAGCCAGATGGTGGAAAATTCAGAAGAGTCAAGGTCAAGTAACGAGAAATATATATATATATATATATATATATATATATATATATATATATATATATATATATATATATATATATATATATATATATATATATATATATATATATAGAGAGAGAGAGAGAGAGAGAGAGAGAGAGAGAGAGAGAGAGAGAGAGAGAGAGAGAGAGAGAGAGAGATGACTGGCTGGATAGATAGACAGATAGATAGATAGATAGATGGATAGATAGATTGAAAGAGAGATGGATAAATGGATGGGAGTATGGATAGATAGATAGATAGATAGATAGATAGATAGTAAACAGAGAGAGTTGAAGTGTCCTGGCCGCGTCGCTGGACACACTGGTCAACTTGTACAAGTTCCGGCTGAGGGGGGCAACAGGGAGCAGAGGTTCGCGCCGAGGCGGTGGCGGGTGTGCGGGACACAAGAAGCCGTGCTGTAGTGGACGCGGACTGTCCGCGCCCACTACAGCACGACTTCTTGTGTCCCGCGGTGGACAGGATGGAAAGCTGCACGTGGCGGTTGTTCTGACGTGTGGACGAGAGGAAGGGTGGCGAAATGCTTCCTCCGGAGACGCCAATTGTTGTCGTGCTGGCGTGCATGTCTCTGCCCCCAACAGACAAGCGTCATGGTGTGAACAACAGCAACAAACGTTCCCCTTAATAGCACAGTTGTACAAACATTAACATCCGCCAAACAACAGCATGAGAGCTGGGGGACGAGGCCGCGAGCCGCGCCACGAAACCCCTATTGACCTAAATCATACGCAGCTTTGTGGGAGGAGACACGGCAGAGGCTTGGTTTATGCGTGACACTGCTTGGAGCCAAACTAGAGAATGTAGAAACGGGAATTTAGAGAAAACGAAGAAAGGCGGACTAATTTAAATCAATCACTTCAACATGCCCTCCCTGACACCCCACATCGCCGTTTGTAGGCATTGGAATTACAGTCACGCAAGAGTACAATAAAAAGGCATATTTTTTTCGCCAATGGCTTGCCTAAACGCGCTGTGAAAGAAGGTAAGCATGCAAATCCCAAGTACAGACACGGCCGCAACTTGAGTCACCCCTAAACTGGCGGGTGGTTTTTTTTTTTAGCTTCATGTGACGTCAACCCGCTGCCCCGCCCCTAAACCACCATCTGTGCGTACCGGTCGCAGTTTTGGAGCAGAGTGACTTGACTTGGTATATATGGACTTAATTGTTGACAGCCAGACGAGTGCCCGCGCATGCCCGGTGCCCGCCTGAGGTCAGCCACGCCTCCTCGCTGCTAACTCATAATGTACTGATTTTACACACACACACACACACACACACACACACACACAGTCTTCTCTTTACTGTCATTGATTTTGATTTTTAATATTCATCTGACATTCCTGCAACATTTTTATCCGTCATTTATTCCTGCAACATTTTTTCTCTGCCATATATTCCAGCAACATTTTTTTCTTCGACATTTATTCCTGCAATATTTTTCCCTGACATTTATTCCTGCTACACTGTTCCTCTGCCATTTGTTCCTGGAATAATTTTTCTCTGATATTTATTTCTGTGTAGCGGTAGTTTGTACCGCTACAAGGTGGAAACCAAGCATGGATGCTTGTGCGTTTCCGAGGCTGCCAAACAAAGCTGAGAGCTTCGCCGCATTAACTCCGTTACGATCGCCTCTGTAGGTTAATGGAAAAAAACTTAAAACCATTTGGCGACTCCGTTGTGGAGAGTTGTTGTTGTGGTTGTTAAAGATTTACCCCTAGTATCACTAGGGGAACGGGCCCTTGTTCGAAGACGGCCCGTTCAGAGGGAAAAGCCCTCCCCCCTCATGTACGAGGGGGCACGGGCCTTTGCCAAAAGGCGGCCCGTAGCAGGGTGCCGACAGACCGACTCTATCGACGATTGAAATCTAGCCGACTAAGTCGTTATGTCGACGAGCTGTATGACTAGGGGAACGGGCCCTTGTCCGAAGACGGCCTGGTAAGAGGGTAAAAGTGCTCCCTCCCTGCGCGGGGGAGCACGGGCTTAGCCTAATAACAGCCCGTAGCAGGGTGCCGACAGACCGACTCTATCGGCAATCGAAATCTAGCCGACCGAGTCGGTCCGTCGACGAGGACTGGCGTGTCTCTGTGGGGAGAGCTCCTCCAAAGATTTATCCCCTAGTATCATTAAGGGAAACGGGTCCTTGTCCGAAGACAAGAAGTTAAGAGGGCAAAAATGCTCCCTCCCTGTGCGGGGGAGCACGGGCTTGGCCTAATGGCGGCCCGTAGCAGGATGCCGACAGACCAACTCTATCGGCGATCGACATCTAGCCGACTGAGTCGGTCTGTCGACGAGGACTGGCGTGTCTCTCGTCCCGGCGGCCCGCTCCACCTCCTCTTCCTCTTCCTCAAAGATTTATCCCCTAGTATCACTAGGAGAAACGGGCAATAATGCTCCCTCCTTGCACGTGGGAGCACGGGCTAAGCCGATTGGCTGCCCGTAGCAGGATGCGGACAAACCGACTCTATCGACGATCGTAATTTAGCCGACCGAGTCGGTCTGTCGACGAGGTCTGGCGTGTCTCTGATGGCCCGTCCTTCCTTTAAGATTAACCCCTAAGAAGGGGAACGGGCCTTTGTCGACTACGACGGCCCGTCGCAGTCATGGCTGGGGCTATATATGTGCATACACGGCACGCCGCGCGCACGTGTGCAGGTACAGAAATACATACACACGCGCACACACACGCCAATGTACGCACATATATAGATTGTTAACACCCCTTCCCACTAAGTGGGTTGGGGCACAGGCGCACCAGGCGTCCTGTAGCTGACTTAAAAATTCATTCACGCACATACTCACACAACCACCCACACATACATACACGCACTAACACGCCCATATATACAGAACAGAGAGCCTACCTGGGCGGCTCATATGCCCGCACTAGGGCAGTAAGCGCCCTGTCGTCCAGGGCCCCCACCAAGGCTGGCGCTGAGAGCCCCTCCCGGTTTGGAAGCAGGTTGCGCGTCGCACCGCACTCGAGGAGGTAGTGGAGAGCGGCTGGAGGACCTCCTCCTCGCAGTACGGGCACTCGACAGGGACAGGGTCATCCGGGTGAAGGACCGACGCACATTTGTAGCCGAGACGGAGGCGGCGGATGTTGGATGCCTCCCGTCTCGGCAGATTTGGCGGCAGCTGGCGGGCGCCGGTGTTAGTGGCCGCCGAGTACCAAAACGCGGACGGCGAGCCCGCAGCCAGGGCCTCCTCCAGCTCCCTGACGACCCCAGTAGCAGATCGTGCGGCCATGGCCCTCTTCACTTGGGCAAGGCTAACCACAACAGGCCGCGTGACAGCAGGCAGGAGCGTTGCCTCAGCAGCAGCGCCGTCCGCCGCCTCGTTGCCTGCCACGCCCGAGTGGCTGGGCAACCAGTTAACTTTTACAGGGCGCCCCGCTCCTCTCAACTCTGCCAGCCTCGCAAGGATGGAGGTGAGGAGAGACACGTTGTCGCGCGGGGGGTCCTGTAGCAGAGAGCGGATGGCAGGACTGAATCGCAGTGGATCAAGACAGGGCCCCGACCCCCTTCCACTGCATGATCCAGCGCCCCGCCAATGGCTGCCAGCTCAGCCTGGGTGGAGGAACAACCGTCTGGCAGACGAAAAACAGCAGTGACCCCACCGCACACAAAAGCAGCGCCGACAGCCCCCGTCTGGTGGTTGACGGAGCCGTCCGTGAAGTACACGGAGGCTCCAGGGTGCGCTGCTTCCCGCTCTCTGCTGTCTGCCTCCCTGGCCAACTCCAGATTGGTGAGGAGGGACTTCCGTTTGGCTAGAGGCCGTATTGTGGAGTTTATGGCCGGAGGCTCCCACGGGGGTAGGGCAACGTAGGTGGGGTGGGGGGCGTCCACAGCCGTCCCAAGGGCGTGGGGAGTTCAATTGCGAATCGTGGCCGCCGCCACAGTCGCCCACGTTCTCTTGCGGAACAGGAGAGGGTCCTGCAGGAGGGCCTGCCCGACGGAGGCACGGAGCTGCTCCGCCCCCATGCATCTGAGCAGCGCCGCCAGATGCCCCACTGAGAGTTGGGTGACTCTCGCGGCGACGCTGCACACGCGTGCCTCCGCCCGGAGGCACACGCATTTCGTCCACATGGGGGCGCCAATGATGACGCGGAGGGCGGCGTTCTGAGCTGTCTCCAGCGGCCTAAGCGCCGCCGGACCCACCGTCAGCAGGCACGGCGTCCCATAATCAATACAGGACCGAACGCCCTGGATGTAGAAAGTCCGCAGGACCCTGTCCCCAGACCCACCCGCTGTTCTGGCAAGGGCCCTCATCACATTAGTGCGCCGCCGGACCTCGTCCCGCACACGGGCGATGTGCGGGCCAAAGGACAGGCTGGAGTCAACAGTGACCCCGAGGTACTTGTAAGTGTGCACCCACGGCACGGGCGTACCCTCGAGGTCGAAGGGCTCAGGAAGGTGGCCGTGGCGGAGGGCCATGGCCTTTGTCTTAGTCCTGTTGACGACCAGCCCTAGGGCGGCGCACGTCTGAGTCAGCCGGCGGAGGAGCTGGCGGGCGCAGGCCACCTGGTTGGGGCCCCACACCACCAGGGCCACATCGTCCGCATACGATAGGACTCTTGCGGTTCCGCTCGTCGGAAGGGCCGCCAACTTCTCGACGAGCAGATTGAACAGCACGGGGCTCAGGACGCCACCCTGAGGCGTGCCGTTCTCAAAAGTCTCTATCGCGGACGTATGGCCCTGAAATCGGACGGCCGCTCTCCGTCCCTCCAGATAATGGCCCACCCACGCCAGCAGGCGGCCACGGCGAGAATGGAGAGCATGGCTGGGGCTGAGGCGAGCTCAAAAGCTTTCTCGAGGTCGAGAAATACCACCACCGCCCGTCTCCCCAAGACACCAGAGAGGAGGGTGGAGATGCAGTCCCTGGTGCCCCTGCCCCGGCGGAAGGCAAAGAGGTGGTGATGGAGGGGGCCCATCGCCCACTGAAGGCGCGGAAGCAGGACTCGCTCCATACACTTGCCGAGGCAGCTTAGGAGGGAGATCGGGCGATGTTGGAGCCCGTCTCCACTCTTGGGGATGGGAACGATGGTGGCCAGCTTCCAGGAGGCTGGCAGTGCTCCGAGCTCGAAGGACCTGTTAAAGAGTCCCAGAACCTCCGCCAGCATGTCCGGGCCAGCGTTCGCCAGGAAGGAGTAGGGGATCCTGTCGACTCCGGTGGCGGTGTCCTTCCTGGGGATGGCCCGCTCCAGCTCCCAGAGCTCTATAGGCGCGTCAGTGACATGCGCCTGTAGGCAGGCCTCCCTGAAGGCGGCTACTCTCCCGGGGTTCGCCTCCCTCAGCAGGTCGCGAGTGTGGGCCGGAAGCCGGGCGGAAGCAGCACGGGAGGAGAAGGTGGCAACGAGCCGCTCCGCCTCGGCCTGGGGCTGTGGGTGTAGAGCTGGGCGCGCAACGGCACCCCCGGCGACGGCCCTCAGCTTCCGCCAGAGGACTGCAGCGGACGTACAGCCGTCAAGTCCCTCGCACCACGCCAGCCAGTGCTCCTCCTGCACCCGGTCGGCGGTTTCCCTGGCGCGACGGACAGCAGCGCGCAGCAAGCCTCGCGTCGCCTCCGTGTTGACTCTCCTGTTAAGCTTACGGGCCTGGTTGACTCGGTGGTTCGCCTCCCTCACCTCCTCGGTATAGTACCACCTGTCACGGTGGACCACCGCCACAGGAGGGGGATCGCCTCATCAGCAGCTGCTGTGAAGGCGTCAACCAGGCGCGCGTCCGCCGCCTCGAGGTCGTCGGGTCGGATGGTGGCGGCCAGACGACGGCGACGGCCCCGCGTAACCGAGGCCAGTCAGCCCGGCGAAGGTTCCAGAGAGGAGGCCGATGTGGTAACACAGGCGGCGGGACAGGGAGTGCAACAACGGAGGCGAAATGGTCGCTCGCGAGGTGCGGGTGGAGGGTCCACGTCGCGTCGACTGCAAGTGGCTGCGACACAAAGCTGAGGTCCAGGACGCCACCAGCCATGTGCGTGGGCACCCGGTGTTGAGGAGCGCAACCCCAGGAACGTCCTCAGGCCGAGGCAAGGTGGCGCCCTGCGCGGTTCCTCCTACTCCCCACCTTTCATGGTGGGCGTTGAAATCACCCCGATGAAGGTGGGTTCGTCATTAGCCAGGGAGAGGAGTTCAGTGCAGTCGGGCTCGGCCCGCGGCCCACTGTACACGCAGTAGAACGCGACACACGCGCTCGGCAAGGTCACCTTGACTGCCAATACCTCCACACCGGCACCGCACAGCACGGGCGATGCACTCGAGAACAGGGAAGTACATCCCTGACCAAGATACAACACCCACGCGCCGCACCGGCGACGGCAGGGAGGTAAAGGCCCTGTAGCCCTTGAAGGGCACCGACTGGCCCTCCCGAAGGAGCGTCTCCTGTAACAGGATGACGTCAAAGCCGTCGGTGCCGATCGCAGCTCGCAGGAGGTTAACCTTGCCGCGCACGCCGCACACGTTCCACTGCAGAACACTTAGCGGTCGGTCGCCGAGGAGGTCCCCGGGCGATCACAGGGCCGCCGCGCGCGAGGGGCCCCGGCGCTTCGGGGTCACAATGCCTTTGGGCTGCGGGATGCGGGAGCGGGTCGGAGCCGCCTGCACTGGGATGTGAGCGGGCTTGGCTGTCTGGGACGCCTGCGCTGGCTGGGCCACCGAGACGGCAGGTGCCACTGCTGCCCGGGAGGGCGCGTCGACCTCCATGTGGGCCTCCGCCGCGGGAGGTGGAGCGTCCCCGCGGCCAGGGGCCTGCCCAGCTGGAGGCGCAGCCACTGGAGTTTGCAGCGGGTGGCGGAGACGCGACCGGACTGTCGATGGTGAAACACTCCTCCACCGTCGCCTTCGCGATGACTCGCAGCGCCGCCTCGTCCGGTGTTAGCTTTAGGAGGCCGGTTAGCGCCAGAGCGAAGCTCGCCAGCATCCCTCTGGTGCAGCCCTGGTGACCAGGACATGGCCGGGAGGAGGAACAGGGTGCAGCTGGCGCGATCACGGGGGCGCGGCCCGCGGTTCCTCCGACGCCTTACGCGCTGGGGAGGGCCGGGGGAGGCACTGCGGGAGTGAGCTGCGTGGAGGGAACCGAGGCGGATGCCGGGCGTGGGGGAGGGGCTTGTGTTGAGGAGGAGGCCGGGTGGGGTTGCGTGGCAGGCGGTGGAGGAGGCGTAGCTGGTGGCGGCACAGCCGGAGCAGCGTTGCCGCGAGACGTGGCCGGTGGTGGAGGGCAGGAAGTGCTCCCGGGAGGCGAGCGTTGTCTGACCGGGTGGGGCAGGCCGACGCTGGGACCTCGAGCGGGAACGCCCGGTCCACGCCGGCCGAGAGGGGTTGTGGGCCGCACGCCACTCCTCCTGACGCTGGATTCCCCGATCCACTATGTTCAACCGGGAGGGGCAGCGCCGGCTCCACGCGTGGTGGTGCTGGCGGCAGTTGGGGCAGAGGGCGGTCACGCTCTCGCCGGCCTTGTATTTCGCAAGGCAGGCCTCCGTCATGTGCTGCCCCGAGCACATGCCGCACACTGCCTGGCGATTGCAGCGGGAGCGATGGTGGCCGTATTGCTGGCAGCGATAGCAACGGAGGGGCTCGGCGTTGAAGGGGCGCGTGTAAAATACGCCCCAGCTCCCCAGGTCGAGCATGCCTGGCAAGGGGCCCCTCACCGAGATGAGGACCTGCCTCGTGGCAAGGTTGTCGCGCGTCATACAGCGCTCTGCCGTGACGACGCTCGGGTGGCGAAGGAGAGCCTTGAGAGGCATGGCAACCGGGTAAGTGGTCACCACCCCCTTGGTGGTTGCGTCGCCCATCAGCCGCAACTGCACCGCCTTGCCATGCACCGACGTGGTGTCCATGAGGGCACGGAGGGCTTCCTCGGAAGGCGGGGTGACCAGCACGCTGCCGTTCTCCAGGAAGCGCATCTGGAGGCGGAGCCCGAGCTCCTCCTCCAGGGCCTCCGCCAGGTCGAGGGCAGTCTCGAACCCCGGTGTTGGAGGGACGACAACCTTGGGGTTGGCAGGAGATGCAGCAGCGTGGCGGGCAGCAGCCTGCTCGGGGTGCGAGACGGCACCGAGCAGGTTGGAATGGGCAGCGGCGGAGGCAGATGTAGGAGCAGCGGTGGAGGCAGTAGAGGTGGCAGCAGTGGGGGCAGTAGCAGTAGAACGGGGGAACGGCGTCGGGCGTGAGCCGCTGGGCAGGGTGGGGGTAGCGGAGGTGCCAAGTGGTGAACGGGAGCGGGGAGGCGAAGGTGGCGGAGGTGGGTGGGAGCGGTGGGCACGGTCACGCACCCTTCCCACTACCACCCAATCCTCATCAGAAGAGTCGGGGAGTGGGATAAGGGCCGCCTCATCACTCTCACTCCCCGACTCAAGGCGTAGCTGCTTATCAGCTGGCGACTCAGGTCGGAGCTCTCCGAGTCGCTAGCGGGGCGGACACGCTTGTCCGAGGACATCCTAGCAACAAGACAGCACTCGGGCTGGACCACAGCTAGACATTGAACAAAAAATAAAATAAAAAAGTAACAAAATCTAGCCTACGAGGAGCCGGCTTGCCTACGGCAGCGGAGGGCTAAAGCCTGCCCACCCTCTAAAGGGCTCGGCAGGCGCCGCTGTCGCCCCTTGCGGGTCTTGGGGGACCTAACAATAACCCTGGTTGTTCCTCTAACCACCCCTTTATCCTAAGGGGCCCCCTCGTGGCACTGCCCTCGGGGTTCGGCGTCGTACTAAACCAGGGTCTAAGGCTCAAACACACAAACAAAAGACAAAAAAAACACAAAAACAGAGCAGCAGGAGGGCTGCAGTCGCGTGTAACGAGCGACGCGTGACCAGTGACACGCAGACGGTGTACACTGGCACGGCAGAGCGCGGAGCAGGGTGAAGTGTGCAGCGCGGGGCAGGTAGGTGGAAGGCGCGTGGTAACGCTGGCAACTCCGGGGAGTGAGTGGCACGTAGTCAGGGAGCACTGACACGGCGACTCACAGCCTGGCAGTAGCAGAGCAGCTCAATCGCTCGCCCGCGAGAGCTGTTGCTAGAAGGTGGGGAAGAGGTGCACACGCTGCCAGGACCGGGAAGCCAATCTCTGATGGCCCGCATTATTCGGTGGCTATAACATTGTCGAACACTGTAGGTGAGAGTATGTACAATCATGATAATATGCGTAAGTATTTACAAGAGCGGTAGTTAGATACTTTTATATATACAAGGTCGAATGTCATGTTGATTAGGAAGTGTATGTATTGGTATTTACAGTGTAGTGACTTAATTACAGGAGAAGGTACGGCGTGATATATGAGTGTAGAAAAGAAGAATTTAGAAGTATGTGCTGAAACGAGAGAGAACGATAAGTAGAAAATGGTGTGTATGTTATGGGTCACTACACCTGCAACATTTCTTCTCTGCCATTTATTCCTGCAACATTTTTTCCAGGCCATTTAATCCTGCAGCATTTTTTCTCAGACATTTATTCCTGCAACATTTTTCTCTGACATTTATTACTGCAAGATTTTTTCTAACAATTATTCCTGCAACATTTTCTTATCTGCCATTTATTCCAGCAATATTTTTCCCTGCCATTTATTCCTGCAACATTTTTTTCTGCCATTTATTCCTGCAACATATTTTCTGACATTTAGTCCTGCAACATTTTTTTTCTCTGCCATTTACTCCTGCAACATTCTTTCCCTGCCGTTTATTCCTGCAACATTTTTTCCTGTCATTTATTCTTGCAGTATTTTTTTCTCTGACATTTATTCTTGCAACATTTTTCACTGACATTTTATTTCTGCATAATTCTTCCCTCTGAAATTTATTCCTGCAACATTTTTTATCTGCTATTTATTCCTGCAACATTTATATCTACTATTTATTCCTGCAATATTTTTCCCCCTGACATTCCTGCAACATTTTTTCTCTGACATTATTCCTGCAGCCTTTTTTCTCTGACATTTTATTCCTGCAACATTCTTCCCTCTGACATTTATTCCTGCAACATTGTACCCTCTGCAATTTATTCCTGCAGCATTTTTTCTCTAACATTTTATTTCTGTAACATTCTTCTCTCTGACATTTTATTCCTGCAACATTGTTCCCTCTGCCATTTATTCCTGCAAAAGTTCTTATCTGCCATTTATTCCTGCAACATTTTTTTTATATGCCATTTATTCCTGCAACATTTTTTCTCTGACATTTATTCCTGCAACATTTTCCTGACATTTTATTCCTGCAATATTCTTCCATCTGACATTTATTCTTGCAATATTTTTATCTGCCATTTATTCCTGCAGCATTGTTTCTCTAACATTTATTACTGCATTTTTCTCTGACATTTATTCCTACACCATCTTTTCTTTGACATTTATTCCTGCAACATTTTTTCTCTGACATTTATTCTTGCAATATTTTTTTCTGACATTTATTCGTGCAACATTTTTTCTCTGACATTTATTCCTGCAATATTTTTCTTTGACATTTTATTCCTGCAACATTCTTCCCTCTAAAATTTTATTACAGCTAACTTCTTCCCTCTGACATTTAGGTTTGCAACAATTTTCTCTGCCATTTATTCCTGCAACCTTTTTTTTCTCTGACATTTATTCCTGCAACATTTTTCTCTGACATTTATTCCTGCAAAAAAATTTATCTGACACATTCCTGCAACATTTGTTCTCTGATAATTATTCCTGCAACATTTTTCGCTGACATTTATTCCTGCAACATTTTTTTCTCTGACATTTATTCTTGCAACATTTTTCTCTGACATTTATTCCTGCAATATTTTACTCTGCCATTTATCCCTGCAACATTCTTCCCTCTGACATTTATTCTTGCAACATTTTTCTCTGCCATTTATCCCTGCAACATTATTTCCCTGACATTCATTCTTGCAACATTTTTCTCTGCCATTTATCCCTGCAACATTATTTCCCTGACATTCATTCTTGCAACATTTTTCTCTGCCATTTATCCCTGCAACATTATTTCCCTGACATTCATTCTTGCAACATTTTTCTCTGCCATTTATCCCTGCAACATTTTTTCTCTGACATTTATCCCTGCAACAGTTTTTCCCTGACATTTATTCCTGCAATATTTTTTTCTGACATATTCCTGCAACATTTTTTCTCTGACATTTATTCCTGCAATATTTTTCTCTGACATTTTATTCCTGCAACATTCTTCCCTTTGACATATATTCCTGCAAATTCTTCCTCTGCCATTTATTCCTGCAACATTTTTCCTCTGCCATTTATTGTTGCAACATTTTTTCTGCCATTTATTCCCGACATTTATTCCGCGACATCTTTCAGGGCCATTTTTATTCCCGAGTCATTTTTTCCCAAACAATGTCCTTTCCAGCCATAAGTGTATCTCACTTTTATCTGCAGCTTCCATTAGTAAGGTTAACAAGTCCCACCACAAGACGCTAAGGTCCACATTCTTAAACGTTTTGGGGCCCCACTACGACTCTTTCCCAAGTCCACAGAGAAGATTAACCAGGTTCATGGGTGAATTTTCCGTTCGTGGCACAAAAGTCGTATAAAACTACCACTAGGATAACAAAATCAATCAATCTATCAATGGGCCATACGCCGGGGCGTCGCGCCCACCCTACGACGGGTCGTAGGTCCCTCCGGGCGAGTATCTATGCAGGCCCCCTTCCCATCCTGAGTGCCTCCTGGCAGGATCCATCGACTTGCTCAAGACACGAACTCCGTGGGCGTCCCCTCGGCCTCCTTCACTCAGTAGTCTCTTACAGAGACAACCCGGTGAGCAGGATCAGCTTCTGGGTAACGTGCCACGTGCCCGTATAACCGGAGCTGGCGTTGACTGACTACGCAGGTAATATATGTCGAATCAGTCTCACGGAGTAGTCGCCGGTTTGACACAAATTCATTCCAGCGATATCCCATGATTCTGCGTGATATTTATAATCAATCCGCCCCTCCAAGTCCCCATTTAGCGCCCATATCTCACAGCCATAGAATAAGACAGGGAGCACAAGGGACTTTTAGTTCCGGATCTGTGTCATTCTGCACAGGTATCGTCAACGCCATATACTCGTGTTGAGCGAGCCCATAACACCGTGGGCCAGGCCAATCCGCCGTAAGACTTCCTGGCGTGACTCACCGATGTTCACACAACAGTCACAAAACAGTTGATAACAAATCAGTCTATGAAAACCCAAGTAACCTCTGCGAGAGGCTTTATAAACAGGCATATCCTGACGCACCGAGACGTTTAGGAATATGGGTCTAGGGTTGGTATTCTCAGACCCTTCCGCCTTTCTCGTCAACTACTTCCCAAGGCCGAAAAGGAGACGAATCGGGTCCTCAAGGGCGCTTTTCCCCGTTCCTGGTACAAAAGCCTTGTCAAACTACCACCAGGCTCACGAAACTACCCACTGAAAAGCCTACAAGTCCAACGAAAGCCTCTTCAAATGCGTGTGCTTGGGCACCGAAATGTTGAATAAGAATATTGCCCTAAGAACCTTGAACCCTCGCCAAGTGGGGCAAGATTATTACCCACAAGCAATATACGTCAAGAGGAGTACCGAGAGGGGGTGGAGGGAAGGGAAGGGGCGCGGGCCAAGCAAGAGTCATATATCTCAGAAGTTCGTCAACTACTTATTATACTATGAACTTTTTCCTAGTCCAGTCTGACATCCTTCCGACCACCCATAGTCAACCCTAACCTGATCAAACTCCCTTTCCAGGCAGGCAAGAATCATATATCTCGGTAATTCGTCAGCTACTTACTATAATATTTTTCCTTCCTTCATCTGACATCCTTCCGACCACCCATACTCAACCCTAAGCTGATCAAACTTCCTTCCCAGCCAAGCAAGTGTCATATATCTCGGTAGTTCGTCAGATATTTTCTATAAACTTTTTCCTATGCCAGTCTGACATCCTTCCGACCGCCCATACTCAACTTTAACCCGTAAAGGCCGATAGGTCCTATATGGGACTGCGTCACCGCAGGCCGATAGGTCCCTTATGGGACAGCTACTTTACGCGCGTATCAAAACTGCGCTATCATTGGTAACGCTGTTAATTTAGCTTGAGGAGTAGGCTTATGTCTACACTGTCGCCCGGACCATCACCACCTCCCCCACGCACCCTACCTCTGTCCCATAGACCGACCCGGGTAAGCGACCACCACCTTTGCCACGCCAACAACGAGTGCTACGTCAGCTGTAGCAACGGCTGCTGCTTCTGCACGTGCCCCTAAACGTCCAAGGGGGACCAAAAAGGCTGCAATGATGTCGGGAGATGATGCACGTGGGACAGTTATGCGGGTCCAATGCAGGCGGCCAGTCCTCCTACGCCTGAAAAAAATCACACTGTGACTGCCCCACTGTCACAGAGGGTACAAAAACAAACAAACAGGCACATAATAGACCGGGAAAAGGCCCTTGGCGCACAACGGACCGAGTGTGACACCTCAGCAGTCCAGCCCAGCTCCGGATCGAGCGTTGCACGCGTCAACACAATCTCTAATTACCGGCGATTATTCTGAAGCAACCAGGGGAGCTAAGCAAAATATTTCACATGCTGATGTATTTATATGTATACTAACAGCTAAAATTGCTTCCAGGTCATTCTGCAAAGCTGATTTTAAGACGATTAATGCGCCTGTGGGGGGTAGACGCGGAGGGTATCGTCGGCCTTACGGGTTAACCTGATCAAACTCCTAACTTAACCCAAGAAGGAGGGGAAGGAGAGGGCCAAGGAAGAGTCTCAGATTTTCGTCAGCTACTTACCATAAACTTTTTCCTAACTCAATCTGGCATCCTTACGACTGCCCATTCTCAACCTTAATAAAACTTCCATTCCCAGCCTCTACCTAACGTACAACCCTCCACGCTGATTTTTAGGGTACCTGTTGCCCTTGGAATAAACCTCGCTTGCGCCACTAACAGCTGTGAATTATTAAACGCCTCGGCATTTCAGTAAGAACATAAGAACATAAGAACGCAGGAGTCTACAAGAGGCCAGTAGGCCTGTACGAGGCAGCTCCTTTGACCCTAAGCTCCCGTGTATCTAACTCCACCTAATATCGCTGTCCATGAATTTATCTAGTCTATTTTTGAATGTGACAATTGTATTGGCACTCACCACATGACTGCTAAGCCTATTCCACTCATCCACCACCCTGTTAGTAAACCAATTTTTGCCTATGTCCCTGTTGAATCTGAATTTATCCAGTTTAAATCCGTTACTTCGTCCTACCCGGTTCTCTTACCAACAAAACCTTATGAATGTCTCCCTTATTAAAGCCCTTCATCCATTTATAAACCTCGATCATGTCTCCACGCACCCTTCGCCTTTCTAGAGAATGCAAGTTTAACTGTTTGAGTCTTCCCTCATGGCAAGTTTCTGAACCCCTGAATCATCTTATTCATTCTCCTCTGCACCGATTATAACATTTTGATATCCATTCTATATTAAGGTGAACAGAACTGAAACTCATAGTCAAGATGAGGTCTAACTAATGCTAAATATAGTTTGAGGAAGGCTTCTGTTGCTTACGCTCCTTGAAATAAATCCCAGTACCCTATTAGCTCGATTTCTAGCTTGAATGCATTGTGCCCTTGGACGGAGATCAGAGCTCACTAAGACCCCTAAATCCTCTCCTTTTGCACCCAGACCTGCTTATTAGAGTGTCATTAAAGCAATAATTAAGTGAGGGGTTGTTCCTACCTACACTCAGAATACTGCACTTCACTAACTTGAACTCCAGCTGCCAGATATCCGCCCAGTCATATAATCTGTTGAGCTCACCCTGGAGAATACTAGCTGATCCGACTCAATTACTCTACCGATCTTGGTATCATCTGTAAATTTACTAACATCACTACTAATTCCTGTATCTAAGTCATTGATATAAATAATAAACAAAAGTGGACCTATACCGAACCTTGTGGGACCCCACTCGTAACACATCCCCAGTCAGATCTTTTACCATTGATTTGCACTCTTTGCTTCCTATTGCTAGGCCACGCCTTGACCCAGTTCAAAACTTTACCCTCTACTCCGTGAGCCTGTAATTTAAGCAACAGTCGTTGGTGAGGAACTTTGTCAAACGCTTTACTAAAATCAAGATAGATTACATCATAATTTTCATCTCTGTCAACCGCCTCAAATACTTTATTGTAGAAGGACAAGAGATTGGTGAGGCATGACCTACCTTTTGTGAACCCATGCTGCGAGTCGTGAATTAAGCTGTGTTTCTCTAAATGCTCCCGAATGTTCCTGGCTATTATGGGCTCCAGCATCTTCCCTATAACCGATGTTAAGCTAATTGGGCGATAGTTTGAAGCAACTGACCTGTCCCCCTTTTTAAAAATCGGCGTCACATTAGCTACTTTCCATAGGCTCGGCACATAGCCAGTATTTACCGACATCTTAAAGATGTCGGTTAGTGGGTCACTGATTACATCACCTAACTCCTTTAATACCTCGAAATATCCCGTCAGGACCTGGCGACTTGTTCTTCTTAAGCTTATCTATCTCATCCTGAACTACTTGCCTGGTAATGATTATATCCCTCACTTTATCGCCATCCCCGCCCTCGTACACCTGAACTCTTTCCGGTATAGTCGTTCGATCCTCCTATGTGAATACTGAAAGGAAGTAGTCGTTCAACAATGTGCTCATATTTTCGTAATTTTCTACTAGCTCCCCTGTGTTTGTTTTCAGCGGTCCAATTTTCTCCCGTGTTTTTGTTCTATACATCTGAAAGAAGCCCTTAGGATTACTTTTCGCCTCATTTGCTACTTTGATCTCATAGTTCTTTTTTGCTATCCTGGTGTTTTTCTTAACTAATCTAGATAGTTCGACGTACCGGCCCCTGAGATGTGTTTCCCCATTTTTTATTTACTGATAAATTCCCTTCTTTAGCCCAATCTCGTGTTTTAGTCCACGAATCATCCACTTAGGATCATTGTTTTCTTTTCTAAGTGTCCGCTGTGGTATATGCTGTTCTTGCCCCTCTACTATTACTCTAACTAAATTATTGTAAGACATTTCTACCTGGTTCTCCTGGCTCTCCAATCCGCAGTTCTGGCCCTCATGAATCCCTAAATTATCCCAGTTTACCCCTTCAAGATGTCTTCGAAGCCCCTCGTAGTTTGCTCTTCTAAAATCTGGCACTAACACTGGGTTTGGTTCGCGGGTTACCGCCCAGTCTAAGCTAAAACGAACCGTTCTGTGATCACTATTTCCGAACTCTCCGCCCACCTCCAACTCACGTAGCAAGTTCCCATTATTGGTTAGGACTAAGTCTAATATGTTATCTCCTCTGGTAGGCTCAGTAACTACCTGCTTAAGGAAATTATCTTGTATAACTTCAAGAAAGTCCTCGGCTTCCAGGTCACCCACTAGATCTTCCCAGTCTATATTCCTATAATTAAAGTCCCCATTACACATTTCTACTCATACTCGCCTGCCAATCTCCTGTAGTAATATACTCGTGTCCTGCCTGTTGGGTTGGGTGGCCTGTATATAACTCCTAGAGTTAGTTTTCTTCCCTTTGTAAACGTCCACCCAAACTGATTCTGAATCCATGTTAGTTTTGACTGAGTTGTTAACTTAACATTTAAGTGAGTCTTTAACATATAGCGCACATCATATGTGGTGATGGTGGTGATGGTGATGTAGTGATGGTGGTAGGTGAGTGCAGTGGTGATGGTGGTGGTGATGGTGATGGTGGTGGTGGTGGTGATGCAGTGATGGTGGGGCAGGGTGGTGGTGGTGGGTGATGGTGATGGTGGTGGTGGTGGTGGTGGTGATAGTGGTGGTTGTGGTGATGGTGGTGGTGGTGGTGGTGGTGGTAGATGGTGGTGGTGGTTGTGATGGTGGTGGTGTGGTGGTGAGGGTGGTGGTGGTGGTGGTGGTGATGGTGATAGTGGTCGTGGTGGTGGTGACTGAGGCATGGTGGTGATTAGGCAGGGAGAAAGTAGGTGGTGGTAGGTGGTGGTGACTGAGGTAATGGTGTGATTAGGTAGAGAAAGTGGTGGTGGTGGTGGTGGTGGTGGTGGTGGACTGAGGCATGGTGCATTTACAGGTGGTGATGGTGACTGAGGTAATGGTGGTGATTAGTAGATAGTGGTGGTGGTGGTGTAGGTGACTGAGTAATGGTGGTGATTAGGGAGACAGGTGGTGGTGGTGGTGGTGACTGAGATAATGTGGTGATTATAAGAGGGAGATAGTGGTGGTGGTGGTGGTATGACCGAGGTAATGGTGGTGATTAGGTAGGAGATAGTGGTGGTGGGTGCAGTGGTGTGGGTGATGGTGGGTGGTGACTGAGATGGTGGTGATTAGGTGGTGGTGAGAGTGATAGTGGTGGTGGTGGTGGTGACTGAGGTAATGGTGTGGTGATTAGGTAGGAGAAGGGTAGGACCAGGTGGTGGTGGTGGTGGGTAGGTGGTGGTGGTGGTGGTGACTGGGGAGTGTAATGGTGGTGATTAGGCAGGAGAAAGTGTAGTGGTGGTGGTGGTGGTGGTGACTGAGGTAATGGTGGTGATTAGGCAGGAGAAAGTGGTGGTGGTGGTGGTGGTGACTGGAGGCACGGTGGTGATTAGGCAGGTAGACAGGTGAATGGTGGTGGGTGGTGACTGAGGTAATGGTGGTGATTAGGTAGGAGAAAGTGGTGGTGGTGGTGGTGGTGGTGACTGAGGTAATGGTGGTGATTAGGTAGGAGATAGTGGTGGTGGTGGTGGTGGTGACTGAGGTAATGGTGGTGATTAGGTAGGAGATAGTGTGGTGGTGGTGGTGGTGGTGGTGACTGAGGTAATGGTGGTGATTAGGTAGGAGATAGTGGTGGTGGTGGTGGTGGTGGTAACTGGGAGAAGAGGTGATAGTAGTAGTGGTGATCGGAAGGGATCATAGTTGTACTAGTAGTAGTAGTAGTAATAGTAGTAGTAGTAGTAGTAGTAGTAGTAGTAGTAGTAGTAGTAGTAGTAGTAGTAGTAGTAGGAGGAGGAGGAGGAGGAGGAGGAGGAGGAGGGGGTCATGAGATCCGCTAAAGACTCTAGTATGGCCGGCAGCACACGAGGAGGAGGAGGAAGAGGAGGAGGAAGAAAGGAGGAAAAAGAAGAACAAAAGGAAGGGGAGTAAGGGGAGGACACCCACAACTCTTTAAATATGCAGGCGCGGAAAGTTTAATTAATTCCCTAAAGTTGAGGAAACAACGTTAGGTTCAAGAATAATTGACATATTTGAGCGAGTCCTCCATAACTGAATCAGGGGGCGAGGCGTTATCACACATCCCGGGCATTCTTGGGAAATCAAGCTCATGAAAATAACAAGATGAAGTTGGTAAGAGGTAGTAGGAGCAACAGTAGACTTCGTAGAACTTTATGATCTTAGGTTACTTACGCGCATATCATTAAACGTATCGGGCTCCCATTACGACTATTTCCCAAGGCCACAGAAGATTAACCGGGCTGTATGATCTTAGGTTACTTATGTGCATATAAAATACATCAGCTCTCATTACAACTATTTCCCAAGGCCTTAGAGAAGATTAACTGGGTTGTTTGATCTTGCGTTACTTACGCGCATATTGTGAAACGTATCGGTCTCCTTTACGACTATTTCCCAAGGACTCAGAGAATATTAACCGGGTTTTCATGGTGATTTTCCGTTCAAGATGCATGTCGTGTAAAACTATCACTGGGATCACTAACAGTCCGGCGAAAAGCCCAGCAGAGGCTTTTCAAACAGAGCGAGCTGAGGTGCTGAGTGGTTTAAAATACGGGGCTTTATACTTCCAACATATACACCAGGGGTTCCTTTCAATTTGGTAAAGGCATGTACCCCCAGTGGTACATTTGTAATTCTTCCAGGGGAAACATTGGGCTGAGGAGAATATCACCACTACAATATATGGAGTTGTAATCTGCATTCAAATTGGTGCAATGTCGTGGTTTATTTTATTTTTTTTTCAATTTCATTTTTAGTAAAGAAACTGTTATTTAAATTATATTATCAGTCCGTCATTACTACAGATTTCTTGCTTATAAAGCAAGGTCAAATATAATTTCTGATCAATGTTTTTATCCTAATTTTAGGGTACACGGGGAACCTATAAAAACGCAGGCAAGAAGGAGGATAAAAAGGTTGGGAAACCCCTGATTTCACACTCCACCAGCCTTTCGTTATTAAGAGGAAGCAACAGACTGTGTAGGACCTGCAGGTGAAAACAGTAAATATCTAAGTTTGACGTTATTGAAGAAGTAGAGGCAATAGTAAACGGTAAGATTTATTTAGAAAACAACAATACAGTTAGAGTCTGACGTTGTTATAGCAGCAATTTGACGTTATTTAGGAAGTAGTAGGGCAATAGTAGAGTAGGTAAGACGTTTAATATGATCTTAGGATAGTAACCTTGTGGATTTTGAAGAAAGGAGAGCTCTGGACAGTGATGGATGGGGGGGTGGGGAGAGAGAGAGAGAGAGAGAGAGAGAGAGAGAGAGAGAGAGAGAGAGAGAGAGAGAGAGAGAGAGAGAGAGAGAGAGAGAGAGAGAGAGAGAGTGTGTGAGTGTGTGTGTGTTATCGGTAAAAAATATAAATACGGATTGATCATTTAGCACCGGCAAATTCAAAACGACTCAACACACACACACACACACAACACACACACACACACCAAAGCGGGATCAAGAGACCAAGACAAGTGAGACAAGACACCACATTAAATAATACACAAATTTCAACCTGAGGAATATATTTTTCTCCTGTAAAGCCTCATGGAGGAGGAGGAGGAGTAGGAGGAGGAGGAGGAGGAGGAGGAGGAGCATGAGGAAATGCAGGCAGGAGAAAGCCCTGGCCAGCTCATTACGAGGGAGGGGATCCTTAGCAGGTGATTTAATCTGCTCGACCACTTGGGGCTAAATGGAAGGCAGGATGAAACATACTTTACATTATGGTGAACACAAGGAAGCCCTCGTTATTCAGTTTACACACCTGACACACAGCAACATGACAGTCGGTCCTAGTATTTGAAGGAGCGATGGTATTCGCATTTACTACTTGAGGGAAGATTGTTCCAATGGCGGGATGACTCAGTTTGAGAAAACTCCTTCCAATGTCTGGTGTTACATCAGCTCGACTGAATGGTAAACAATTCTTCCTCAGTTCTTGGTGGACTTTCCAGTTCAAAAGAATTTGGAGTAATCGACGTTATTAATTTTAGATGCTTCTGAAGTACCTGAATCTTATCCCCTCGCAGGCGTCTTTTCTCAATGTAAAGAAGTTAGAGTCCGGCTTGAGTCGTTCCTCATGCAGGTTGAGCTGAAGGTAAGGAATCATGCTGGCAGCGCGTCGTTAGATCCTTTCAGTAAAGCAATGTCATCCTTTCTGTAATTTGGGAATTGAGAACTGGTACTGCATACTCAGGTGCAGTCTTCGGTGCTCTGAGGCGATAGCATCACGTCTGGTGTTTTACACTCATGAGGTTCCTCGCTATGAAGAACCCGAGCATACATGTTGGCCTTGTTGTATGCTTTTTAGTGATTCATGTGTTTCAGGTCACTGCTGATAGTAACTCCAAGATCCCTTTCTCCTGCAGAGATCCATTACATGATGTATATTCTGGATTTACTATTTTGGGATCCAATGTGCATGACTTTGCATTTACTTCAGCGATTAAAAGACATTTGCCATTTTCCGTGGGCTCCGATTCGATAGCCGTGATTGAGGGTCTTTCTTGAATGATTTCATAGTCGGTGCTGAGGCATCTCCAATTCCACCTTGGTGTCATCTATAATTTCGATATTATGGCATTTAGTCCTGATTCTAGGTCATTGATATATGTGATAAAGAGGGGATGGGTCCCAGCACTGACCACAAACACACTCACCTGTTGGCTGGAAGCCAATCGACTGTCCGTTGAGTAGTACTGTCGTTTTCATCAGTGTCTGCAAATCTACTTATTCACGCGATTAGATTGGCTCCGATTGCCGCAGTGCAGTTTCTTAAGGGTCGCTCAGTGCGATACCGTGTCAGAAACTTGAAAGATCAGGTATATAACACCACTGGGGATATGTAGCATTCAGTTCTTATAAACTGTGAAAGAAGAAGTTCTAATAAATTCAGTTAAAGCAGGAGCGCTTGTTTCTGAAGCCATGCAGGTGTCGGAGATTATATTATTGTTTTCCTGAAACTTAAGTTTATCTCCTAATAATCTTTTCCAGTATTTTTTCCTGCCACGATATCAAACTTGATGGGCCTGTAGTTTAATACAACGCTTTTATCTCCTTTTTGAAAATCGGTGTACGTTCTGCCATCTTCCAGTCTTCCAGGACCTGTTGGATTGAACTGACCCGGTTAGAATATGGTAGTGAGTGGTTGAAGTATTGTTGTTAGCTCTTTTAATGAACCGCAGGGACAAACTGTCGGGTCCGATTGACTTCTTCGTGTCGAGTTTGTCCAAGTATGCTTTTGCTTCTTGGTCGCATATTGAGTCAATTTCAGCGGCGTGATCTCACCGGCGGGACAGACGCCTGGGGCTCCTGAATGGTTTCGATGTCCTCGACTGTGAATACGGATGCGAAGTTACTGTTGAGGATTCTGGCCATTCATTTACTGTCCTGAGTTCTGGATCCAGTCTCGTCTGTCAGGGGACCAATATTGGATTTCGCGCTTTCTTTTTACTTTTCGATCTTATGTGCGTAGAAGGAGCTCGTGGAGTTAGTTTTGGATTTCGCGCTATATTGCTTTTCATGGTGCATTTACTACTCCGAATACAAACTACGACAAGCTCTGAGGCTGTTGGTACTGGGTGCACTGGCTTCGGCGTAGCATTCTCTTTCATCAAATTATAATTCCTTTTTTGAGGTTTACTACCTTTTTTATTTCTCTGGTCATCCACGGTGGATCTACATTTGTTCTCGCTCTGGATTTCCTTCGTAGCCTTCTCTACACAGCAACATCTTTGAAGACGTTCACGCGTTGTCGATTGTGACCTTGGTGATGCCATGGTTGGTCCCAGGTCGGTAGGGAAGCAGTGCACGGCTAAGTTAAAATTCCTTTTTGTAATCTGGTATCACTGAGTGGATTATCTACGAGTTTGGTGACATGATGTTGATATTAAAATGAGTTAAGTGGTGATGCACCCATTAAGTTTCTCACCAACTGTACAGCCACCGAATGAGGTCAGGGTCATACCATCTCAGATCCAACAGATTGTTTTCTCTTGTTGGTTGAGTTACAACTTTGAGTGAGGGAACAGATCCTCCACCATTTCCTAAAAAGCCTGTTACCCTTGATCTCAGTCATCAGTCCCAGTCAATGTTAGAAGACAGTAATAAAGTCCCCAGATATAATTGCTTCCTTGCTTTGTGTTGAGAGTGAATCTCTTCGTAGAGACAGTATCATCGTACCCTGTTGTTTCGAGAGCCTGTATACGGTTGCAAGTGTTGATTTCTTGTTATTTGCGGTTATTTCCACATACGACAGAATCAATATTGCTCTGCGTCCTGTTTGTCTATTTTCGCTTGGCAGGGAGTGTACTTTTTTACATGTAAACTACTCCTCCTCCTTTTCTTGTTAACTCGACTTTTGCAATGGAAGCTTTCATTGCCAAGAATGACATTTCGGATTCTAGATGTGGGTGAGAGTTGGCCTAAGAATCTCTGTGATGTATTCTACATCTGGTTTCTCTGTTGCAATGCATCGCCCTAATTTTAATCCTTTCCCCGGGTGATAAACTTCGTACATTTGTATACTTGGTAAATGCAGGCCGTGACATGAGTTGGTACCAGTTCCTTGTCGGAGGCGTGGTTAGTTACAGTTTGTATGTGAGTCCTTACTGACCTTTACAGGTTAGCTTGATCAAAAGAACTGCCTTTTGCCCTAATCCTCGCCCGCCACGTTTTTTTAAGGCTTTTCAGAAAAGCTTTTCATCGTTGCCTCGTCCAGAAGCCTTGCTCGGAAACATGATCCAACCTCATTCAGATGATGATCCATCGTTCCAAAACAAGTCCTGGGCTAACATAAGAAGTGTATGCTCATAAACGCCGGTCCTGGCGTTTTGTAAATAACCGTCGTCACAAAATTTCCTTGAACTAGTATTGATGTTGCTCGTTTGCTGTTGAAGCCGTCCCTGATGACCCTGAAGCTGGTCGGCCGGTCATCGGCCGGCTGTAAGATCGGGGATTGTCGGCGGCAGACCGCCGGTCGACCCTGAGGACCGTAGACGCAGCCGACCACCACGGTCAACTTAAAATTTTCAAAGATATCGGCGATGAGCCCCGGTCGACCGGCGGTGGAAAAATGTCGCCGCCGACCGGTGGTCAGTTGCCGACACCCACGGCAGATCGGCGGTCGACCGGCGGTCGACCGCGAGTGAACACTGTGTCTGACCTGGGGATTAGCGAGGAGGAAGGAGGAAAACGAAGAGAACAGGTAGGAGCGAGGATGAAGAGAGAGAGAGATGCGATAAAGGAGGAAGAGGAAGGGTGAAAGAGAAAAAATATATATATATAATATATATATATATATATATATATATATATATATATATATATATATATATATATATATAGATAGATAGATAGATAGATAGATAGATAGATAGACAGATACATAGATAGATAGATAGATAGATAGTTAGATAGATAGATAGATAGATAGATAGATAGATAGATAGATAGATAGATAGATAGATAGATAGATAGATAGATAGATAGATATATAGATAGATAGATAGATAGATAGATAGATAGATAGATAGATAGATAGATAGATAGATAGATAGATAGATAGATAGATAGATAGATAGATAGATAGATAATATAGATGAAAGAGAGAGAGAGAGAGAGAGAGAGAGAGAGAGAGAGAGAGAGAGAGAGAGAGAGAGAGAGAGAGAGAGAGAGAGAGAGAGAGAGAGAGAGAGAGAGAGAGAGAGAGAGAGAGAGAGGAAAGGAATGGAAGGAGGAACAGGTGGGAGGGAGTGAGGAAGAGAGAGGGAGTGAGGAAGAGAGAGGGAGGGATGGAGGAGAATGAGGAAGGAAGAGAGAGAGGGTGTAAAGAGATGAAAAAAAGGAGGAAGAGGGAATGTAGGGAGAGAGACAGAGAGAGAGAGAGAGAGAGAGAGAGAGAGAAAGAGAGAGAGAGAGAGAGAGAGAGAGAGAGAGAGAGAGAGAGAGAGAGAGAGAGAGAGAGAGAGAGAGAGAGAGAGAGAGAGAGAGAGAGAGAGAGAGAGAGAGAGAGTGTTTTATGCACACGAATGAATTTAGGTATGAAGCTATTTATGAGGTAATTATAAATATATGAAAATGCAAAGAAAGTGTTTGCTCGTCGATGTGCAGCAGGTCTGCCGCCGGTAGACAGGCGGTCTGCCGCCAGTAGGCGGGCGGTTCACTGCCGACTGACCTGCTGCAGTCGCCGGTCGGAGAAATCGAAAATCGTATGGTCGCTGGTCTACCGCAGGGCCGGTCCGGGGATTATGCTTCATTTTGTCGGTGGTCAGGCCCTGATCGGCTTATCGGGAGTCATCAGGGACGGTCGCGACCGGGGACCGGGAATGTGGAGAGCCCCTTGACGCGGCGACAAAATATCAAACGAGAAAAATGTGACGCGGAGGTTCTGGCAGGCGGCGGGGAGGCGTGAAGCAGATGGGCCGAGACTCGAGAGCAGGGACGGAGGCGAGAAACAAAGGAGAAGGAAGTGAGCGGCGGTACTGTATAGGAGCAACGGCGGCGTGAAGATGTGTCGAAAGGAAGAGCGAGAGGCGAGGCGAAACAAGGCAGGAGAAGAGGAGTGAGGCTGTACTGCATGACGTGGCGAGAGAAAGGACTGGAGACGAGAAACAAGGAGGAGGTAGTGTGCGGCGGTACTGTAGGAGCGGCGGAGTGATGCTGATGTGTTGATAGAAATGGAAGGCGGAAACAAGGCAGAGAGGTGAAGGTATGATGTGGCGAGGGAAACGACTGAGGCGAGAAACAAGGAGGAGGTAGGCGGCAGTACTGTGAGCGGCGGCGTGATGTAGATGTTGAGAGGAAGGAAGTGGAAGGAAACAAGAACATAAGAACGCAGGAGTCTACAAGAGGCCGGTAGGCCTGTACGAGGCAGCCTTTGACCCTAAGCTCCTGTGTATCTAACCCCACCTAATATCGCTGTCCATGAATTTATCCAATCTATTTTTTAATGTGACACTATTGGCACTCACCACGTGACTGCTAAGCCTATTCCACTCATCCACCACCTTTTGTAAACCAATTTTTGCCTATGTCCCTGTTGAATCTGAATTTATCCAGTTTAAGCCCATTACTTCGTGTCCTACCCGGTTCTCTTACCAACAAAACCTTATGAATGTCTCCTTGCTAAAGCCCTTCATCCATTTATAAACCTCGATCATGTTTCCACGCACCTTCGCCTTTCTAGAGAATGCAAGTTTAACTGTTTGAGTCTTTCTCGTAAGGCAAGTTTCTCAACCCCTGAATCATCTTAGTCATCCTCCTGCACCTATTCCAACATTTTGATATCCATTCTATAGTAAGGTGACTAGAACTCAACCGCATAGTCAAGATGAGGTCTAACTAATGCTAAATATAGTTTGAGGAAGACTTCAGCTTCTGTTGCTTACGCTCCTTGAAATAAATCCCAGTACCCTATTAGCTCGGATTTCTAGCTTGAATGCATTGTGCCTTGGACGGAGATCAGAGCTCACTAAGACCCCTAAATCCTCTCGCACCCAGACCTGCTTATGAGAGTGTTATTTGCAATAGCGTGAGGGTTGTTCATACCTACACTCAGAATACTGCACTTCCCTACATTGAACTCCATCTGCCATTTATCCGCCCAGTCATACAATCTGTTGAGTTCACCTGGAGAATACCATGTCCTGATCCGACTCAATTAACCTGCCAATCTTGGTATCTGCAAACTTACTGACATCACTACTAATTCCTGTATCTAAGTCATTGATATAAATAATAAACAAAAAGTGGACCTAATACTGAACCTCAGGGACCCCCACTCGTACACATCCCCAGTCAGATCTTTTACTATTGATTTGCACTCTTTGCTTCCTATTGCTAAGCCACGCCTTGACCCAGTTCAAAACCTTACCCTCTACTCCGTGAGCCTGTAAGGAGGAGGAGCAGGCGGCAAGAGGCGTTACTATATGAGCAGCAGTGGCGCCGTGATATGGAGGAGAGAAAGGGCGGGAGGCAAGGCGAGAAGCAAGTGGAGAAGAAAGCAGCGTGGGGGTACTGTACCAGGCGCGGAGAGGAGTGAAACAGTGTGGAGATAGGCAAGAAGGCGAGGCGAAGGAAGGAGGGGGCGTGAGGCGGCACTGTAGGAGCATAAGTGTCGGGAGATAGGGCGGAAGACAAGGCGAAGTAAGGGAAAAAGCAGCGGGAGGAGGTACTGTAGGAGCGGCGGCGGCGGCGTGAGAGAAGTGACGAGAGAACGCGCGGGAGGCGAGGCGAGCAGGAAGAGGAGTGGCGGTACTGCAGAAGGCGCCGAGAGGAATGAAGCAGACGTGTTAAGAGAACGGGCGGGAGGCGAGGCGAGGAAAAGCAGATGGCTTGAGGCAGGACTGCAAGACCTCAAGTTTGTCCGTCATGTCACAATAGGAGAAGTGGTTAGCGGGCTTTTTTTCTACACTTTCTTCGCTTCCTTTATTGTGAAAAAAAATGGGCGTGGGAAGGTGAGGTTAGGGAACTTGGGTTGGGATGACTTCATGGTTAGACTGAACTGGACTGGGATATGTTGTCCGACGTTCCTTGATGACTGGCACCCGGTAAGGCAAGGCAAGGCAAGGCAAGGCGAGGCAAGGCAAGGCAAGCCAAGGTAAGGTAAGGTAAGGTAAGGTAAGGTAAGGTAAGGTAAATTCAAGTAAGATGAGGTAAGGTAGGGTAAAGTAATGTAAGGGAACATAAGTTAAGGTAAGGTAAGATAACGAAAGATAAGGTAAGTTAAGGTAATAGGCAGAGTATCGTAAAGTAAGGTAAGGTAACGTAAGGTAAAGTAACGTAACATAAAGTAAAGGTAAGGTACGGTAAAGTAAGGCAAGGCAATATAAAGTAACCCAAGATATCACGCAACGCAGGGTAAAGGTCAGCTGAGTCTTTAAGGGCCAGTTCTGGATTCTGGGCTCAATGCAAGGAAGGTTCCACTCGGTTCATTTCGGTTCCACTCAGATCCACTTCGGTCTTCCACCCTCGTCCTGCAGTGAAGCGCCGCCCAAACATTCATACCTCCTTCCTTCTCTTATTTGCATGATAATTGAAACTATGATAATTTGTCTGTTTTCTGCTCTTTTTGAGACCTGACGTGAAAGCTTTCCTTTTAATATTCAGGGGAAATATTTTAGTGTGGAAAGAATTTTTTTCCTGCCTGAATTTCAAGTGTATGACTCGTATATTAATTGCTCCCGCGTCTTGCTCCTCTTTACTCTCTCTCGATCTCTCCATTGTCTCGTTTTTCGGACAATGTCCGCTTTTTTATACTTTTTCTTTCAGGCGTTTTACTTATTTTCAGAGTCCATTTATCTTGTTTTCTCTTAACTTTCTTCTTACATGAGATATCTTCCTCTAAGGCCTGTATTCTGCCACGGTTCCGGACGGCGGCTGAGTGGTTAGCGTTGAAGGCGGCGTCCAGGGTGGACCCGGGTTCGCGTCCCGCCCGCCGCCACAAGCTGGGAATTTTCAGTCACCGCCGAGTGGCCAAAGAGTACCCACATGCTGTTCTGAAGTCCACCTATCAACCCGGACTCTAGATTCTCTAAAAGTGGATCAAAGATGAGCTCCAAGGCATGAGCCAAGCAAGATGGCGCCACTATAAACACGTGTCTGCGCCACAATAGGCTGGGGCCAACCATCAGGCCCCACCAAGAAAGCTAACCGGTGACAGGGAGAAACGTAAAAATACAAATAAATGACTGATAAGGCTGTCGTAGAGGTTGTGTTAATATACCCTGATAGTTGTGGCGAGCCCAGTGATACTTTGTCAAGGCTTCTCGTTGGTGGCCTGGATACATTTACTGTGAGGGCTGAAAGGGTCCGAGAACACGGGCCAGAATTTTACGTTTTTCCATCCTTCCGTCCGCAGCCATTCGATCTCGGCGCCGATCCACAAGGAAGGAGATTATTCGGTATTCGTATATATTCAGACTTTCGAACTTTGAGGTATTGGTATTCGTATCTGAACACTTAACTCTTGCATTCACTCCATCCCTGCCATCCACGTGCATGTCACACCTTCTCCGGCGCCTCCTTACCTCGCCTGTGCTTCCTACGAGATTTCTTTGCGCTTAGGTCCCTCCGTCAGCAACAACCGAGTAAATCTATCGAATAAAACTAAACCCTCACCTCCTCCGTGGTGCAGTGGTTAGCCTGCCTAGCTACGGATACTGGGCCCTGTTCGAATCCCAATTTAACCTTTACCATACTTTCCGTGGCACTTGGGGATTTCATGGCCATAGAAATGGATAAAGTTTACGATTAAGATGGCAACAAAATTATCTCAAGAAAAGTATCTAAAACTAATGTATTGTGAAGAGAGAGAGAGAGAGAGAGAGAGAGAGAGAGAGAGAGAGAGAGAGAGAGAGAGAGAGAGAGAGAGAGAGAGAGAGAGAGAGAGAGAGAGAGAGAGAGAGAGAGAGAATAAAGGATGGGGAGAGAACAGCGATGGAAATCTAAAAGGAGGTAAAAATAAGAATAAAGAAAGGTAGAAAGGGTAAAAAATAAAAGTAAAATGGTAAGAAACAAAACAGAAATAAAAAAGGAAAAACTAGAAAACCAAAAATAAGAAAAGGTAAGAAGTAAAAAACTAAGACCCTGAAAACTAAAACTAATAAAAAACACTAAAACTATAAACACTCAAAAATAAACAATAAAAGAAACAAAATATAAAAATTGTAAAAAAATAATGTAGATATAAGAAAACAATAAGTTCAAAAGCAAACACAAAAAAAATCAAAGAAAACATAAGGTAAAAAAACAGAGGAAGATAAAAGAAATGCATGTAGGAGCACATGAGGGAGAGAGGCGCAGTGACAACCAGTGGAAGGCGCAGGGCAGCAGTCACTGGCAGGAGCAGGAAGCTGAGTCGCCGTCAGGGCTGGACAACACCTGCCGGGGTGGGAGGCCGAGGAGCGCCAGGCCTGGCTAATGAACCCCGACGGCTGCTCTCTTTACGCTGATCTCTGGAGCTGTTCACTTAGGTAGGTCGTGGCCGGTCGTGTTTCGTCTCTCTCTCTCTCTCTCTCTCTCTCTCTCTCTCTCTTCAAACAATGCCACACGCGTTGGTTACACAGAGCCACTTATACATAAAAATGAATTAGAAAAAGGATATATTTACGCCTGTAAGTCCAGGTGGGGCCTGTATGCCCGGGGAGGCGGGTGGTGATTGGTCAGCGTGGGGCGTAGTGGACCCGTGACCCAAGTTGGACGTTACAGAAAATGCTGTTCAAGAGTGAACACTGAGACGCAGCA
The DNA here is from genome assembly GCF_024679095.1 of Eriocheir sinensis. Lineage (NCBI taxonomy): Eukaryota > Metazoa > Arthropoda > Malacostraca > Decapoda > Varunidae > Eriocheir > Eriocheir sinensis. Next base: position 190,157 of record NW_026111981.1, read on the forward strand.
TGGGCCAGGTGTTTTCATACATCACGGCAGTCACTATGAATAAAGTTTGCCTGCGCCACTAAGAGGCTGGAAGCTGCTCCAAGAGGCCCCTCACAGAAAAGCTTCTCTATAGGCCCTATATACTATATAGTAGCAAACTAATATATATATATATATATATATATATATATATATATATATATATATATATATATATATATATATATATATATATATATATATATATATATATATGTATATATATATATATAGCATATTAGCTAGAAGAGCTTGCAGTGAAAGTGGACACGTATGATGAATATTAGTTTCAGTTTGAACATGAATATCTTGCTTTGAGTCGACGTTTGATTTTTTGAGTCATCATCACTGTGACTAGAAACGATACTGGATATTTTTATGTCCATTTCAGTCCTGATGGATGACTCAAGAAAGAGTCGAAACGTCGACAAACAAAGGATGTTGTGACATATATATATATATATATATATATATATATATATATATATATATATATATATATATATATATATATATATATATATATATATATATATATATATATATATATATATATATATATATATATATATATATATATATATATATATATATATAAAAGAACGTGAGGAGTCTGCAAGAGGTCAATGGTTGGCTGCTACATGTTGTAAAGCTCCTGTATATATACAGTAGGTAACAGGCCATGGGCCTTTCTGCAAAAGAAAATAATAATGAATAAATAAATGTTACAGGGAAAATAAATATGGAATATGTATATTAGTATTATGATTACGGAATGTGTTCATGTGTGTGTGTGTGTGTGTGTGTGTGTGTGTGTGTGTGTGTGTGTGTGTGTGTGTGTGTGTGTGTGTGTGTGTGTGGGAGTTGAGAGCCCAGTGGCACCGGACTGACTGAGTTATTTCTTGGTTTTGTTTTCTTGAGTTACGGTAGGATATAAGGTGCTGGTTGGAGGAAAAAAAGAAGGTGTTAAATGATGGGTTCATAAAATTGTGTGTGATAGAGTGCGATGTCAAGCTGTCAACTGAAAGCGGTGAGGAGGGTGTTTGGTAGGGAGACAAGAAGAGGAATACGAGATTGGGATGGCTTCCTGCAGAGAGCAGAGAGAGAGAGAGAGAGAGAGAGGGAGAGCACGAAAAGTCGTAAGTGTGTGCCTTCTCCTCTTCTGCCTCCTCATATTTACTTGATTTTAGGTGTAAGGTAGTCAAAGTGATTGGAGGACTATATAATTATACTCTGTAGAGGCACTTAAGTGAACTTGTCTGGTGACAGTGGTGAGTAGTGAAATGATTCTGTATTATGACGGGGAGAGGGCATGACGCAGACGCGGTATGGGACCTGTAAGGTCGACCTTTGCCGCTATATTACCACCTTTTAATGACCGTTTAGTGCTTGACCATGGATAGGTGTAGGTGGCTGAGTAATTCCACATTTGATGGTATGTTCAGCACCTGACCACCGGAGCTGGCTGCTGAATTGAATAGTTAGCAGATCTATTTTGAGAAACATTCATTGACGACGTGGTACTCACATAGCCGGTCTATTCATGTTATCCGTATAATATTTTCTTGATTCAAATTTTCAGTGCTTGAAATTATGATTGATAGACTTCACTTCTTTTAATGTAGCATTTTTTTGCATATAGCGTGTGTCAAATGGCTTCTTGAATTCACGGTGCAGGCTTGGATTTGTCCCTTCCATTCTTTTTTACATATTTCCTCCCTGGTCACAAAACGCCAGAAAACGCTTCTTTCGTACGCACTGCATCCGGTGTAGGGAAAGTCACCACTGACTCGGCTGGACGTGCCCTGACATAATCTGAAGTTAATCAAGTAGGTAACAATGAAACAATGATTATTAATAATTACTGGCAAAAATGTCGTTAGGTGAAGAATCAGCAAGCCGGTTTCCAATCTACCCAAGGGAATAAGACCCAGGTTTTCGGCTGAGTTTGAAGTGCCTCACCTCAGTTCTATGTCACTAAACCTGCCAGAGAAGCCGTGGCAGGGTCAGCAACAAGAACCGATGGGTGCTCTTAAGCGTGTACAGAGCTGTGCATAGATGCATTTCAGTTCCTAATGTGGGATGGAAATAAGTTCAACCAACTTTTGCCCAAGCTGAGTGAAAGGCATGGAGATACTGGGTCCAGAAGCCTTTGAACAATCAAAGTGGTCATCAGAAACATAATTAAGGCTAACCCCTAACAGCAACTCCATAGGTAGAGTATCTACCGAAGAGCTATTTTTCTCCCATTTTCGGACACACTGCTATAGCACAACTCAGGGAAAGGTTTGCATTCCAAACACATTAGGAGTCTTTGTTGGAAAAAATCTTGTTCCCTCTCTTTCAGAAGTTGGATGAATGATTTTTATGAACTGGAAGTTGAATTTTATGGAAAATTCTCTTGATGGAGACATGTTTTTAGACCCTTCTTTTCTTGTATTAAATCAACTCTTTATCACTCATTAATTACTCCATAAATGATCTCACCCGTCTCGTATCCCCTGGTATCTGGCTTAAGCTTGTTACTGGAGATCAAAAGTGTTCGTGGGGACAAAACAAGGGAAAAAGAAAATATAAAGCATTTATTTAAAAATTAAATGAAAGTAATTGCCTTAATGCGCAATATCTCTTTTGCTCAGACGATCACGGCAACACTGGCATATTATCTAGCAATGGATGCAGCATATGACAAACGACATGTCTTAAAATATAATATTGCTAACATAAATAGCCAGGTTGTTAATACGATGGCTGAATAACTCTCGTCGTTCCGGCCAAGCAGTGGTTGTGTAATCTCTGCTTACATCACAATCACATTATGTACCTCTTCACAAAAATCCTACCATACATTCCTATAGTGCATAATTCCATTGCTAAGTCATGAAGCACCAACATTATGTAATTTCTTCACAAAATCCTACTACACATTCCGATAGTGAGCACCTACTACAAGTCACGGAAGCACCAAATACCACACCCAGTGTGAGTTTTACTCTTTCAGCTTTACATCGCAATAAATAATCACAATCCTGTCCCCACTCTACAATCCTACTTCACATCTCCTACATTATAATTCCAGGACAATACAGAAGTCGGTTTCCCTTAGATTCTCGAATCTCTACTCACGATTAAGATCACAACAGCCATCCTCGGCTGGAGTGAGTAGCAGGTCTGCTTGAGGCGGAGAAACCAAGTTTTATTCAATCATGATACTACTGGATTTCTAGGCCACATTTTTTCTTTTGCTTTAGGCGGACTTACATCCCCGACACGTGCCCTTAATTTTCTTCTACATAACTAATGGCCAATACTTTCCATGCCACAAAATTTCATTCGTTGCTCGCTCATTATAAGTTATATTGTTTTATTTCTTCTTCATTCTTGAGTTCATTCCCAAGACAATTCCCTCAGTGATTTTTCTGTTAAATTATTGAGCTCATAACATGTCGCCATTTGACTGATCAGTCACGTATCGAGTTCTTCAATGGTTACCTACACTTTCGACCACGCCTACTGGCATCTGTTTTCTGTATTTGAGTCTGGGCATTCCTGTTTTCCTCACTCCTGTTGTTTCCTTTCTTGGTACTCTGAGATGTTTACACTTTATATATAAGGTCACCTTTTTGTTAGTGTTCTGTCATAAGAACATAAGAACATAAGAACGCAGAGTTCGTAAAGAGTGCTTCCAGGGTACTGGTACGACAGCCCTTTCGACTGACGTCACGGGTCAGAGTTCTTTTTCAAATGGTTGTTCACACTTTTGACCACGCCTACTGGGTATCTTGTTTTCTGCATTTGAGTCTGCATCTGCTTCCTTTACCTCTTGTTGTTTCCCCTCTTTGGTACTTGAGATGTTTATAATTTTATATATATGTCACCTTTTTTGTTAGTAAGTTTATTGCAGAATACAAGAAACATAACGGAGTCTGCAAGAGGCCGGTAGGCCTGCATGAGCAAGTGCCTTTGTATCTAACCCTCACCCCTAATAATCGGCTGTCCAAGTGAATTCCATATCTAGTCTATTTTTAGAATCGTAGACAAATTGTATTTTGGCACCTCACCACATGACCGCTAAGCCTGATTCCACTCCATATCCACCAACCCCTGTTGAAGTAAACCCTGACTTTTGCCTCATGTCTCCTCGTTGAATCTGAATTTCATCCAGTTTGTCCCAAACCCGCTACTGTGGTCCTACCCGATTCTCTCACCAATAAAACCCATATGAATGTTCCTTTCCCCACAAAGCCCTCTTCATCCATTTATAAACCTCGATCATGTCTCCACGCACCCTTTCTGCCTTTCAGAGAAATGGTGCAAGTTTAACTGTTTGAGTCCTTTCCTGTATGGCAAAGTTTTCAACCCCTGAATCATCTTAGTCATCCTCCCTCTGCACACCGATTCTAACATTTTGATATCCATTCTATAGTAGGGTGACCAGAACTGAAACCGGCATAGTCAAGATGAGGTCTTAACTAATGCTAAATATAGTTTGAGGAAGACCCCTTGGGCTTCTGTTGGCTTACGGCTGCCTTGGAAATAAATCCCAGCACCCTATTAGCCTCGATTTCTAGCTTTGAATGCATTTAGCCTTTGGACGGAGATCAGAGCTCACTAAGACCCCAACCTCTCTCGCAACTTCCAGACCTACTTGCGAGTTACGGCTAACATAGTGAGGGAATTTACCAAGGCCCAGAATATCTTTGACTTCCTGCTACTGAACTCCATCTGCTATTTATCCGCTTGAATGTGCATTTGTGCCCTTTGGACGGAGATCAGGGGAGTTTTCCACTAAGACCCCTAAACTCTCTCACCAGACCTACTTACAGAGTGTCATTTGCCAATAGTTAAGAGGGGTTGTCTTACCTCCCCACATCAGAATACTGCATCTCCTTACTGAACTCACCTGCCATTTATCCGCCCCAGTCATATAATTGTTGAGTCTCACCTTGAGAATACTAGCGTCCTGATCCGACCACCACTACCATCCACCGATCTTGTGTATCATTCTGCAAATTTATGGCTGAACATCACTACTAATTCCTGCATCTAAGTCATTGATATAAATAATAAACAAAAGTGGACTCTAATACCAAACCTTCGTGGGACCCCACTCAACACACATCCCCAGTCAGATCTTTTATCATTGATTTGCACTCTTTTGCCTTCCATTATAAGCCACGCCTTTGACCCAGTTCAAAATCCTTCTACCCTCTACTCCGTGAGCCTGTAATTTAAGTAACAGATGTTTACACAGTTGTATATTCTCACCCCCTCTGTTTCCTCGTCTTCTGGGTCCTGACAGATGCAGATCTCTGTTGAAAGATGAATATTCACGGGGCAGAGTTATTGGAAGCGTCGTGAATCCCCAAGTAGAGGTCAAAGCTAGGTTCGTTGAGAGATTGGGCATGTGCCAACAAATTGGGCACATACGCTAAAAATTTTCCACCTTATTGCAATTTTTTTCGAACCCTACCATGGGGTTTCATCACTTCCACCAATGAAAGCGATCCTTGAGTGCCTTAAATTGCTTAAACATACCCAGGAACGCAAATGAGTGAAGGTCGTTTAAACACTGGCCCTACTTGTCTAAGCTGTGTGACACAAAATCTGACTGCGTAGTCTCGGATGAATTTGCACGTCAGAACAGACGCATAAATTTGAGGTAAACCAGTTTGTATTGTTGTTAACAGCAACTAATCTAATTTTATTCGAAATAATTTTATTCTTATATATTCAAAAAAGCCTCAATTTAGTCGCATCAAAAATATGTATTATAGCAACAGCTCGTATAAACGAAGAGCTATACAGTGAATATAAAAAATTTCCTTACAGCATATTACTAATTTATCGTGAACATGGTGTTCAAAGCAAGTAGTGTTGTTCTGAGGATAAAATTTTGCAGTCCAACCATGAAATTTAACAAGATTTAAAAAGTATCAGCCTGTCAAGTTACATAAATAGGTACTTAAGATTATTTAAATCTTCCTGATTTATGTTGTACTTATATACAACAACAAATTTCAAATGTACAATGTATGTATATGTATGTATCAAGCTATGATCACAGCGCTTGCAATAATACTATGACGAAAAAATTATATATATATATATATATATATATATATATATATATATATATATATATATATATATATATATATATATATATATATATATATATATATATATATATATATACTTCTTCCATATCTTCTTCATATCTTTCAATTTCTGGAGAAAACAAAATATATATATATATATATATATATATATATATATATATATATATATATATATATATATATATATATATATATATATATATATATATATATATATATATATATATATATACTGTTACTGTCTGAGGTAGGAGGAGGAAGCCACGTAGCCTCGTCAGCTCGTATACAATAAATAAGTCATTGATCGATGACACGGAGCTAGCCACCCAGTAACGCCTCTTCCTGTTACGGGTCATTGTCTTGTACCCAGAGACACCGTGTGTGTGTGTGTGTGTGTGTGTGTGTGTTAAATCACCTCGACGGTAACTGTTTTTGTGTCTTGACTCTGTTGTGCCAGGCATGGCCTCCTCCCCTACCCATACCCCCCCTCCTCCTCCTCCTCCTCCTTTGTAGAGTACTGGAAATGGTGTAGCAACTAACAACTATCTATTTTTTTTCTTTTTAAATTTATCATCAGTAGTGGTTATATTTTCCCTCAAACACACACACACACACACACAAGCCAGACCAGTGTGACATGACCTTCCCAAGCGTCTTCTCGCCTCCCCCGTAAACAAACACGTGCGAGAGAGAGACTCGGGGCCGCATTACTAAACATTTCGTCGAACAAGCACAAATATCTGACAAGGCTTTCATAGGAGTTTTGGGCATTTCCAGGAGTAATTTTATGATCCTGGTGGTAGTCTGACCCTTCTTCTGTACCGTGAACCTAAAGAAACACTCATTAGAACCCGATTGATCCCCTCTTTGACCTTTGGAAATAGTTGATGTGGGAAGCGAAAAGGTCTTATAATACCGATCTTGGAATTACAGGAACTGATGTAAAGAGACAGAAGAAAAGGTACTGTGTTTATTATGGCTGATGAGGTTACCGAGAAGCTGAACATGAACACTAATGGAACAAGTGTAATGCCCGGAGGTTGTCATCCATTGTTTTTTTGTACGTTGTGTTTATTATGGTTGATGAAGTTACCGAAGCTGAACATGAACACTAATGGAACAAGAAGACAAGGAGAGCAAAGAAAGGGAAGGAGGAGAAGAGGAAAGGAACACATACAGCCACAAGAAAAGGATGATAAATGATGATGCAAGAAGAGGAGAAAAAGACGGAATCTGCAGCAACAGGAAAAGGAGAAAAGACAAATCCAAGAACAAGAAAAGGAGAAAAAAGAACCAATGCAAGAAGGAAGAAAAGAAACCATTACAACAACTGGGAAGAAAAAGGAAATAATGCAAAAAAGAGAAAAGGAACGAACACAAAGAAAAGGAGGAAAAGTGGCGAGAGGAGAAGACATGAATGCAGATTACCATCTACTAATACCACTTCTTACATATCTTCCGCGTTCATCTCCATCTTTCTTACCTGCAAAAGAGGAGACAACAATTAATAGAGAATAAAGAAAATTATCTAAATAATTTCTATAATAATAAATCTATAATATAATTTAAATTATTTATGGAGCGGCGGTGGCTGAGTGGTCAGCGTGCGGGCACGGTGTCCAGGAGGACGTGGGTTCGCGTCCCGCCCGCCGCCACAGCTGGAGGACTGCCCATGCTGTCCTGAAGACCACCTGCCAACCCGAACTCTAGAATCTCTCTCAGTAAGAGGATCAGAGATGAGCGCCGGGGAGCAGAATGAGGCAAGAAAGATGGCGCCACTATAAACACTTGCCTGAGCCATAACGGGCTGGCCCCGAACCACCAGGCCCTACCAAGTAAGTCTACCCCAGCCATAGGCAGAACGTGAAAAATAAATAGGGTAGGCGGTGGCTGAACGGATAGCAAGACGGCCCCGCGTTCAGGAGGACGCGAGTTCAATCCCCGCCCGGTGCCACCAAGCTGAGATTTTTCAGCCGCCGCCGAGTGGCTTAAAACTACCCACATGCTGTCCAGAAGACCACCTATCAAGCCGGACTCTAGATTCTAGGATTAAATATGAGCTCCGGGAGGGCAGCATGAGCCAATGCAAGATGGCGCCACTATAAACACTCGCTGACACAGACACACAGCCAGACGCACAGGTGTTTGTGTATTGACGGGTGGCGTAGGACTTTGTGTGATAAAGGTGTGCGCCGGTTCGGTAGGGAGGTGGTGGTGGTGGTCAGTGCACTGACGGTGATTTGAATGCCGGGCACTTGGTACTGCCTGACGGCCAATTAAGTATGTTATTTATCTATTCTATCTTTGGAGCTTGGGAATTACAGGTGTTGAGTCACTGACTGTGAAATGTTTTGGATATTGTGATATGTAATTATATTTGTGCTTAGTTTTTTGGCAATACTGCCCAGGGTACAGTGTTTGGGTCTTAATAGGTGGTGATACCTGGGTGGTGATGGTCGTCGCCAAACTGCTGAAGCAAGCTGGTAGCGGTCTGATATACCGGAACTAGGGCGATTGGGCCGTAGGCCAATGAAGTGAGTTATGTCTTATCATTTATTGTGTATGAGAATTGTTTACATTGTTATTGTTGGCTCAGAAATATTCATCTAATGTTACTGCGTGAGGCTGTGTGTAAAATTTCGTGAATGACTCATGCCATGCTGCCCATACAGGTTGAAATAAACGATTTGACAACGCTTGGCCTATATTCGTCCTACATTTCAACTTCAAGCCATGAAGGAGACTGAGGCTGCGCTGAAGAAGGAGCGAGGGACAGCAAGAGATATATTCACACGCAAGTTTAACCTGTTCATGGAGCGTCATGGCAAGGGGGATCCGTTTGATGTTTTGGAGGCTATCCACGGTGAAGTGGTGAGTACTTTTAGACATTTGGAGGAGAAATGTGAAAACTTGATCACCTTCCTGGTAGATAATGACCAGAAGGAAGAGGTGGATATAGCACGTAAATACTTATTTGACTGTGAAAGTGATCGGTGTGAAGTTTTACGCTTGTTGTCCATCGTCAAGTCAAGTCAGGGTCATTGACAGATACTTTTGTTCAAGGGATAAGGAAAATAGGCTTCGAGTGTGCTTTCCCGGGCAGGCATCCAGCACATATCTGACAGAATTTGGAGGAAATTTTAGCAGGGAGGGACACAGCCAATCGTCTTCTGCAGTGGTAATGACATCAGTAAGGTGGGTAGCGAAGAGATATTTCGGCGCTTCAGGAATCGTTTGCTAAAGTGAGGGACTGGGGGTGCCAGGCTGTTTGTGGGTTTTGCTGAGGAGGGAGGTGGGAGAGAGATGGCTTTCCAGAGCCTAAGCAGTAAACAGCAGGCTGGCGGCCAACTGTAAGCGAAATGGTAGGCTATTCCTTGACAATTGGGACCTCCTCTAAAATAAAGGCACCTAGTATGCCAAGTAAGTCGAGCACATGTCACTCCAGTGGGTGGAGGTTCTCGCAGACTCCTCGAGCGATCACTTAGCACCCTACAGAATTTTTAGAGTAGGCGAGGGGAGGCCTGTCAATGCATCGCAGACTGGGACTAGGGGCGCAGGAGAAATCGAAAGGATATAAGAAAGGATGTGCTAACGGCTTATTACACCAACAGTAAGAGTCTCAGGAACAAGATAGATCTACTGAGGGGAAAGCATGTGTCGAGAAATTCGACATTATAGATATAACGGATACATTGGTGGATACTGCATACAATAACTTCATGTCTGAGTATGAAGATGGTTACCAGATGTTTCACAAAGATAGAAAGGGAAGAAGGGAGGGGGTGGCACTTTATGTTAAAGACACTTAAATGTTCCGCTAACAACTCTATTCAAACAAATGGCGACTCAGAATCAGTTTGGGTGGACGTCCACAAAGGAAAGACAAACTAATTCTAGGGGTTCTTTACAGGCCACCCAACCTCAGCAGGCAGGACACTGATATATTACTACAAGAGGTAGACAGGGCGAGCAGGAGCAAAATGTCTGCATAATGGGGATTTTAACTATAGGAATATAGATTGGGAAGCGTGGTGGGTGATCTAGAGTCTGAGGATTTTCTGAAAGTAATACAAGATAATTTTCTCAGACAGTAGAGGCCCACCAGGGGTAACAACATTCTGGACTTGGTCTTAACTAACACCGAGTATATGATCAGCGAGCTAGATGTTGAGAATTAGGTGGCAGTGATCACAAGGAAATTAGGGTTTAAATTAGACTGGTGACCCATGAACTCAACCTGCGTTGGTGCCCGACTTTAGAAGAGCTGATTATGAGGGGCTCAGAAGACACCTTGAGGAGGTAAATTGGGAAACCTTAGGGCTGAGGGCCAGATCTCAGGGCTGGAACTGGAAAGACAGGGAACCAAGTAGAAATGACCTACAATAATTTAGTTAGAGAAATTGCAGAGGGTCAGACACAGCATATCCCTTACCAAGCACGTAGGAAGGAAAATAACGACCCCAAATGGATGACCCAGACTCAAGCATGAAATAGGCTTGAAGAGAGGAATTTATAGGAAAATAAAGAACGGAGAGATCCACCTCAGGGTAGGTATGTTGAGCTAGCCAGGTCGGTGAAGAAGAACACCCGCCTAGCAAAAAGAAATTATGAGATTAGGGTAGCCAACGAGGCCAAGAGCGATCCCAAGGGCTTCTTCAAATTGTACAGGACGAAAACAAGGGACAGAACTGGACCGTTAAAAACAAACACGGGCGACCTCGTTGAGAATGGAGAAGATATGAGCCAAATGATGAATGACTATTTCCTCTCAGTTTTCACGCAGGAAAATCTAACAACCATTCGGAGAGAGTTCAGATATATGAGGGTGACGAGAACGACAAGTTGAGGATGTGATCATCACTAGGCAAGTAGTCCAGGATGAGATTGGTAGGTTGAAGAAAAACAAATCGCCGGGCCCAGACGAAGTATTCCCAAGGGTTCTGAAAGAGTGCAAGGAAGTCCTTAGTGGCCCTCTTGCCGATATCTTTAAGATGTCGGTAAATTCTGGGTATGTGCCCAATCAATGGAAAGTAGCTAATGTGACGCCGATTTTCAAAAGGAGACAAGTCAGCCACCTCAAACTATCGCCCAATTAGCTTAACATCAGTTGTAGGGAAAGATGTTAGAGTCAATTATAGCCAGGAGCATTCGGGACCATCTAGAAAAGCATAATTTAATTCATGATTCACAACATGGGTTCACAAAGGATAGGTCTTGCCTTACTAACCTGTTGTCCTTCTACACTAAAGTAATCGAGGCGGTTGACAGAGATGAAAACTATGACATATTATATCTAGATTTCAGTAAAGCGTTCGACAAAGTCCCTCATCACCGGCTATTACTAAAATTACAGGCTCACGGCGTAGATGGGAAAGTTTTGAACTGGATCAGGGCGTGGCTTAGTGGTAGGAAGCAGAGAGTGCAAATCAATGGTAGGAAATCTGAATGGGGCAGTGTTACGAGTGGAGTCCCACAGGGGTCGGTGCTGGGTCCTCTGCTTTTTATTATTTACATCAATGACTTGGACACAGGAATTAGTAGCGATGTCAGTAAGTTCGCAGATGATACCAAGATCGGTAGAGTAATCCAATCAGACAGCGACGCTACCGTTCTCCAGGATGAGCTTGACAGACTATATGACGAGGAAGTGGCAGATGGAATTCAATGTGGGAAGTGTAGCATTTGAAATGTTTGAGAATACAGATCTTCCAGGTGTCCATAGTCTTAATAAACGAATCGGACTCCCATCACGACTGTTCCCCAAGGCCACATGGAAGATTAACATGGGTGAATTTTCCCGTTCAAGGTGCAGAAGCCGTCCAAAACTATCACTTGGATGCCTAAACAGTATATGAAAACCAAGAAACTTTTACGAGGGGCTTTTAAACAGGCGAACTGAGACTAAAACGGGCTTGAGTGTAATGGCATGGAGAGAGAGGGTTGAGAGAGTCCCATGAGAAGTTCCTTGCGTGGCGCTCTGAAGGAAGCAACGAACCCCGTCACTCAAGATGTATTTGCGTCTAGTAAGTGTTGGGAGGTGAAATCAATAACGTCATGAGAGAGAGAGAGAGAGAGAGAGAGAGAGAGAGAGAGAGAGAGAGAGAGAGAGAGAGAGAGAGAGAGAGAGAGAGAGAGAGAGAGAGAGAGAGAGAGAGAGAGAGAGAGAGAGAGAGAGAGAGAGAGAGAGAGAGAGAGAGAATGCCCGAGTAATGATGGCCGAGGATATTGGAGCCGAAAAGAGGGAGGAAGGATTGTCGTCGGAAAAACTAAAGAAGAAAACTCCGAAAATCTGGTCGAGGGGAAACTGAAGGAAGAAGGACGAAGGAAAGGAAGAGTGAAGTAAGGAGGGATTACAGAAAGACCGTGAGTATGGATGTATCTATAGAGAGGTGACAAAAATATGTACTCAGGAATATCAGTAGAAAACTTGAGATGAAAGCGGCGAAGTGAACCAAAAGATATATAAAACCCCGAAGAAGAAAGTCTATGAAGGGAAACTAAAAGGCTCTTGAATATCTCTGTATCTATAGAAGAGTTAAAAAAAAGTACAAAGGAATATAAAAAAAAAAAATAATCGAGATGAACCAAAAGAGAGAGAAACAAGACTAAGAGAACGAAGAAGAATGAATTAAGAAGGGAAAACAAAAGGACCTTGAGTGTGTATGTATCTACAGAGGACCCAAAAAGAGAGATACTAAAAAATCATTGTCAGAAAAAACGATGTCAAAACGGCGAAAATCTGATCGAAGAGAGACAGGAAGACAACGAAGAAGAATGAAGTAAGGAGGAAAAACAAAAGGCCCTTGAGTATGTATGTACGTATGTATGTATGTATGTATGTATGTATGTATGTATGTATGTATAGAGAAGCCTGAAGGAAGGAAAGAGTACAGTACAGTACAGGATGGAAGCTTAGGTTAAGTTAGATTATGCATGTATGTATGTATGTATGTATGAACGTATGTATGTATGTATATATGTATGTATGTATGTATAGAGACGCCTGAAGAAAGAAAGGAGTACAGTGAGGGGGAGATGGAAGCTTAGGTTAAGTTAGATTAGGTTAGGGTGAAGTAAATTAGATAGTTAGGGCGTCTTCTTAAGTACCGTATGTCCTAGAGGCAAGGGAAGGAAGGGAGAGCCGAGACGAGACAAAATCGAAGTTGAGGAGGAGGAGGAGGAGGAAAAGATAACTGGAGGCGAGTAAAGTAAGAGAAAGAGAGAGAGCATAGACAGCGAGGAGGAGGAGATTGTAGGTATGAGGCCAGAGAACAGAGGACCTTGAAAAAAACAATGAGAATGAAAGACGGAGAAGGATAAAGGAGTAGGGAGAGGACGACAGAAGAGAAAACGAAAGATGAAGATGAAGCCATCAGGGAGAACAGAGAACAAGGCAGTATGGCAGGAAAACTGAATGGAGAATGAAGGCTTGGTAGACGGAGAAGTTAGATAAAGGAGGAGTAGAAGCAAGATAAAGATTCAAGGGACGGAAACACAATAAAGGGACAGAAGAGAAGGAAAACAGAAAGATGAAGATGAAGACTCGGGAATCAGAATGAACAGAAAGAAACAAGGCAGTATGGAGGAAAACTGAAAGGAAAATGAAGGTAGACGGGAGAAGAAAGATAAAGAAATTGAAGTAAGATAAAGATTCGAGGACGGGAAGAACTCAATGAAAGGGACAGAAGAAAAGAAACAGAAATGAAGATGAAGACTCGGGAATCAGAAAGAACGGAAACAGGCGGTATGGAGGAAAACTGAATAGATAATGAAGATAAGGAAGAGGAAAGAACAGAAAGAAGAGAAAGATGGAGAGGAAAGAAGAAATAGATGAAAGGGATAGTAGGAGGAAAAGAACAGGGAAACGAAGATGAAGAGGATGGAGGAGGAAGAAAGAAAGAATAAGAAAAGAAAGGAGGAAAGAAGAGGAAGGTTAAGAGAAAGAGAACAGAAGAAACAGAAGGAAGATGAAGAAACAGATAGAATGAGAAAGGAAAGACAGAGAAAAGAAAAGAACAGGAAGTAGGATAAAGATTTGGGAAAGGAAGAACACAAACAGGAAGGAGGAAAACAGGAAGGAAAAAGGAAGGATGAAAGAAAGGGGAAGGAAGAAAAAGGAATGAAGACGAAAAAGAAGAAGAGAAGGAAACAGAAGGAAAGAGTTTAGAACAAGAGACAAGCAAGACACATGAAAGAAAACAGGAAGATGGACGAAGAAGATTTGGGAACAGAATAAGAGAGAAAGGACAAAAACAGCATGGACGGAAAACAGGAAAGATAAAGATTTAGGGATAAAAAACATGAAGGAAGAAACAGGAAAGAAGAAAAAAAAGACGAAAAAGAACAAAAAGAATAAAAAAAAAAAGACGAGAAGAAAAGAAAAGAAAAATAGACGAGAAACAGAGAGAGAGAGAGAGAGAGAGAGAGAGAGAGAGAGAGAGAGAGAGAGAGAGAGAGAGAGAGAGAGAGAGAGAGAGAGAGAGAAAAAGAGAGAAAGAGAAAAAAAAAAGAAAGAGAGAAAAAGAAGAGAAAAGAAAAGAAAAAAAAAAAAAAAGACCAAATAAGATAAGAAATAAATGAGAAAACATAAGAAGAAGAGAGAGAGAGAGAGAGAGAGAGAGAGAGAGAGAGAGAGAGAGAGAGAGAGAGAGAGAGAGAGAGAGAGAGAGAGAGAGAGAGAGAGAGAGAGAGAGAGAGAGAGAGAGAGAGAGAGAGAGAGAGAGAGAGAGAGAGAGAGAGAGAGAGAGAGAAACTTCAGAGGATAATTAATAGAGGAAACGAAGGAGATGAAAGGAAATAATAAAGAAAAACTTGGAGGAAAGGAAAAATGGAAGTGGCTTAAAGGAAGAGGAGGAGGAGAGAAGGAGGAGGAGGAGGAGGAGGAGGAGGAGGAGAAGCAGGAGGAGGGGGCATGATAAAAGGGTTTGGGGCGAGGAATAGGCTGCAAAATACTAAGATGAGTTGCCTGAGGATAGAGGAGGCTGAAGATTAGCTATAGGGCGGTGAACCAGCTACCCCCCCCTCCCTCCCTCCCTCCCACCACCACCACCACCACCACCTCAAACCTCAAACCCCAGCAGACAAAGTGACTCTCTACTCTACTCTCTGCATTTCTTTTATGTAGTGATATAAGTTTTCTTTCTCTTTCCTCCCTCTTCCGATATTTGGCGTCACTCAGTCTGCCCGGGCTTGAAGTGCTGAAGTTACATAGTTTACCCACAATCCCACAATTCCCACAATCGTTGCGTTCAGCATGGAATTTAGGATACTAGACTGATGTCCCTGAGTTTCCTTTCCATATTGTCTCGTTCTTTCTGTTTTGTTTTGTTTTTCATCTCTTAATCCTCCATCTTCGTTTCTCTCTTCCTTCCATGCTCTCTTGTTTCTTGTTGTTCTTTCTGATTCCCGAGTCCTCATTTTTGTTTCTGTTTTCCTTCTCTTCCGTCCCTTTTATTGTGTTCTTTCCGTCCCTCGAATCTTTATCTTACTTCTCCCCGAACATTCGACAGGACGAAACTTCGGATGTTTTTCTTTTTCTTTCCTGGTTTCTCATTAGTTCTGTTTATTGCTTCTTCTACGCTATTTTAGGCTTTAACTTTATCCTATGTCCCCGAGAATTCATCCCTGATCACTCGACAGGAAGAAGCTAAATATACCTAGCTCTATCCTGGTTTCTACTTTATCTTGTTAATTGCTTCTTCCTTCTCACATGTATACCTTCCTAACTTAATCTAATCTACGATGACTCCTCAACTAACTCCTACCCTGACCTGACTTGACCTAATATAACCTTACAATCTTTCACAGCCTCTTTAAACCTTAACCTTTCTTTCTTTCTTCCTTCCTAACTTAATCTAACCTACGATGAATCCTCAACTAACTTAACCTAACCTGACCTGACTTTACCTAATATAGCCTAACAACCTTTCACAGCTTCTTTAAATCTCAACTTTCCTTCCTTCTTTCCAAACCTAATCTGCTACTCTTTTCTTGCTTTGCTTTCATCCTTTGTTCCCAAGTGCTGATCCCTAACATTCAACACGATACTTAAGATACTTGGCTAATGTTCCCAAGTGCTGATCCCTAACATTCATGACTCAACATCTCTCCTCTCCTCTCCTTTCATGCCTCGCTCTGAATTCAGTCTTTCCGTAAATCGACAGCCGTTCGGGTTCTCCCATCGCAACACACGGCTCTAATTAAGTCCGCCTCGTAAGCTATGTCTCTCGCGGCGACTTGTGTTCCCTTCAGCCTCCCGCTCGTACACAATACCGAGAACTCTAAAACGCGGTACTGAATCGCTCGGCCCCAAGACTCTGCCAGCGGCGAAAACAACAAATACAGCATCGAAAACCCATGCGTCTGGGAGAGGACTGTCGCGGCGGGGGGTGGAACCGTCTTGTTCCGCCAATATGGTGAATGCCAGCGGTGAAAACAACGTCTGGGCGGCTATACATCAGGCGTCGGGGAATGCACAAACAGACACATACGGGCAGACAGAAAGACATGCATTATATAGTTCTTCTTATGTAATAGCCTCGCGTCCTAGTATTATAAATCTGATAACAGGTGAATGGACTAGCAAACATACATACATTTTTTTACAGCAAAGGAAACAGCTCAAGGAAAAAAAAAAAAAAGACAATGGAAAAAGCCCTCAAATCACTGCTCCTATAAATACAGACAGACATACAGACTTACAAACTTTATATATCGTTCCTTTAACATAAAAAACTTCAACTCAAGCAATACATGACCCCAGTGTTGATATAAGTAAGCCCTGATGCACTACATACATACAAACATACATACGTTCATACATATAAATACATACAAACGTAAGACAAAAGTGATGAAATACGTATAGCTGCGCGTGGCCTCCGTACTTATCTCCGTCGCATATACATATACATACATACACAATATACAATACATAACATCATTCACTTACCAATAATATGTCTTTTCTTCCTTTAACAATCTAGCTTCAATAACACATGACACCGGTGCTGGTATATGTTAGTCGAGCTGCTCTACAACATAAGGTTCGCCAACCACCACCTAACAAGCCAGAAGAAGAAGAAGAAGAAGAAGAAGAAGAAAAAGAGGAAGAAGAAGAAGAAGAAAAGAAGAAGAAGAAGAAGAAGAAGAAGAAGAAGAAGAAGAAGAAGAAGAAGAAGAAGAAGAAGAAAGAAAAAGAAAAAGAAGAAAAAGAAGAAGAAGAAGAAGAAGAAGAAGAAAAAGAAGAAACCAGACTTAAAGAAACTAAAAACAGCCTAAAACTAACTATCAACTAAACCCAGGCGTGTGTTACCTCTGCTTCAACACCAAAACAGGCAAGTTCCCGTCTCCCAACACGGGTGCTACAACGTCTCCTTGCTGGGGCGAGGAACAAGCGCTGCAGACACGAACAGGAGCCTCGCGGGAACACTTCAGGCGGGCAAAAAAGCACCTCGTAAAAATAAACGTCAAAATTGCCACCACAGAGCAAAGCGGCGCCACTAACGCTGCGGGGCTGGGAAAGGACGCCCTAACAACACGTGTGGGGACGCCTAAACAAATACCAACACACGGAAGAGAAAGAACCTGACGCATTGCTTAGTAGGTCTTCTAATTAGTATGTACAGGACAGGTAAAGAGGTCACGTGACATACTACTACTTGCCAGGTGGAGGTCGTGGTCATAACAAGTCTTGGAACGGGCAACACTAATAACGATACATGAGAGAAAGACATTATTAGATAGATAGATAGATACATAGACATAGATAGATACATATCCCTGCCTTATGAACGTGGATTGTGTGTGTCATAGAGAGAGAGAGAGAGAGAGAGAGAGAGAGAGAGAGAGAGAGAGAGAGAGAGAGAGAGAGAGAGAGAGAGAGAGAGAGAGAGAGAGAGAGAGAGAGAGAGAGAGAGAGAGAGAGAGAGAGAGAGAGAGAGACACACACACACACACACACACACACACACACACACACACACACACACACACACACACACACACACACAGCTCCGTAGCTCAGTCAGTTAGAGCGCTGCGCTGCCAGGCTTAACGGCCTGATTGACGGCAGTACGATAAAGTAACGCCCATCACGGGAATGTGCTGCACCGTGGCTGGCGAGGACCCGGGACGCATTGGCTGGTATTCTAAGACGCTTGCTTCTCTTACATCAATCATTTATAAAGGACTAAAAGAGGTTAAACGCGTCCCCATGAGTGTTTGTTAACGTTCATGGTACAGAAGAAGGGTCATACTACCACCAGGCTCATTAAACTACCCATGGATATGCCCACAACTCTTACGAAAGTCTAATGGAATTGCTTGGGCACCGGAGGGTTTAATGACACGGCCCAGCTTCCCCGCCGTGAGTGAGTGGGATCGCCTTGTATACTGATCCTGTATATATACGTACACATGACGGATTATCTAACAACGGTTCCTAAACTTTTCCAAGAGGAGGAAGAAGACTGCCTCTATAAAAAACTATAAGAGTGTGAAAGAGAGGGACATCAGGCCTCCTCAGCCTCGCCTCTCTTGGAACGATGAAGTGACAGATTTTTGTTTCAGATTTCATTAAAAACAAAATATTATCAATCATTTCAAGTTCACATCACTTAGCTCATTCATGGTTATGAAGAGGTTGGTGGACGTCTAGGTAGTTTGTATAGTATTTCCGCGTAGATTACGTGTCCTATTGTATGTTTAGCGGTGGGTGTGTTTTCTGTGTCCTGTTCATACCTGCCAGGTTAATTACTGCCATACATGCCAATCCCTGCCACCCCCCACCCGCGCCTGCTTTTCCTCACTGCCTCCCTCTGTGGACCTTTCCAGCGCCCCAGATTGTGTAATACCGCCCACTTTGGGGACCATTAATCCAATAGATCTCTCAAAGGCCTACGATCCCATTTGAAGTGTTACTCTGAGCCAACACCTTTACACCTCTCTCTTGCCGTCACAAACCACGATATAAGCATCTCTCTCTCTCTCTCTCTCTCTCTCTCTCTCTCTCTCTCTCTCTCTCTCGACCATCCACCTACACCCACCCGCACCCACACCCACCCACCCACCCACCCACACCCACACCAGCACACACACACACACACACACACACACACACACACACACACACCATCTCTCCCCACACCATCTCTCCTCACAAACAAACAAACAAACAAACACACACATACATTTACATATAGGTAAGCTTTTTGTTGTATTGTCAAAGCCTACGACGCCTGATTTCTCCATATCTGAGAGAGAGAGAGGAGAGAGAGAGAGAGAGAGAGAGAGAGAGAGAGAGAGAGAGAGAGAGAGAGAGAGAGAGAGAGAGAGAGAGAGAGAGAGAGAGAGAGTAAAACCTCCCACAGTAGAAGTGAAGTGCATTAACTCAGTGTCTTCCTGAGCAGTGAGGTGTGCCCTGGAGCAAGCGCACCAGCTAATCAACACTTGTCACCAACTATTATATCAGCGCGAAAACAGCCAGCACTGAACCTCATAAAGAAAACACGCTTGGCTTTGTCTCACGGCGTCTAGAGAGGGACAGAAAGAGGGGGAAGAGAGGTCCATATTGATTTCTCCTGTTCTTTCCTACCTATTGCTCGTGGCTTATTCTTCCTTCCTCCTCCCATTACGACCATTTCCCTCAAGGCCACAGAATGAGTTACCGGGTTTTCATGGTGATTTTCCTGTTCAAGATGCAGAAGCCGAGTAAACTATCACCAGGATCACAAAACAATAAATTAAAACCCCAGCAACTTCTTACGAGAGGCTTTTCAAACATCACAAAACAGTCCATGAAACCAGCAACTTCTAATACGAGAGGCTTTTCAACATCACAAAACAGTCCATGAAAAGTGCCTGAGCAACTTCTACGAGAGGCTTTTCAAGCAGGCAAAGTGAGGCGCCGATACGTTTATGAATACTGGCTTTGTCTCGTGGCATCTAGATAAAGCGAGGGAGAGAAGCTGGCGAGTGAAAGAACCTTGACACACACACTTATAGGCCCTTTCGACACGAGTGGCTTCTCCCTGCTGCGGCACGTGCCGGACGGTTTCAGGGTCCTTACATTGACTTCCCTGTGAGTGCAGTTCACATGAAGCCTGCCGGATCCGGCAACCGCACCCTGCCGGACTGCCAGCAAGACCGCAGCGGCAGGAAATGCCGCACAGGCGGTTTCGGTGGTCATGTGTTGCTATGGGCGCGTTCAATATTGACATGCGGTGTTTATGGCGTGCGGCGAGGATAATACTGTCTCAACACTGGGAGGAAAGGCACGCGACCACTTAGCATCATTGGAAAAGCTGGTGGCGCACTATATTTACCATCTTATGAACTTCTTCAATTAATCGTATATTGAAAAATGTAAGTGTCTTACATATTAATTCTGTAAACGTTCTGTACAACAAACATCTGCATTTTAAATTTCAGGTTATGCGCTTAATTAAAATTATCATGACACGTTGAGCTGCTGATCTTCGAGATTAAAGAGACGGCATGTTTGCCGAGGGATCCTCAAGAAGATTAATTATACACACACACACACACACACACACACACACACACACACACACACATTGGTCATTACACATTGGCTTACACACATTGCACCTCGAGGCGTCTGATGGGTGAGCAAGAGTCAAAGCCATCATGTTCCATCTCTCTCAGGAAATCAAAAGTAACTAAAAGGCTAGATCGCTGCCTAACAACAAAGAAGAACAGAACGAGAGGCCAGAGGAGAGGTGTCTTTATACTCTCCTCTTTACTGAGTTCAAGTCGTAGGCAGGAGGAAATACAGATGAAGAAATGCTGGTCCAGAGTTTACCCGAGGAAGGGATAAAAGAGTGAAGAGGCTGGTTAACTTCTTGCATAAGGATTTAGATAGAATAGGGATGAGCAAGAGTGGAGAAGTCGTGCAAAGCAGGATGAAATCTTTTATGGAGGATTTAACAAAAAACATGAGTAAGTTGATCAGTAGAGTAATTGGATGAGTGGAACAGGCTTAGTAATCATGTGGTGAGTGCTACATGCGATAGATACATTTCAAGGTTAGATAAATTCGTGAATATTGAGGTTAGGTACACAGGAGCTGCCTCTTGTATAGGACCTGCTCGGCCTCTTGCAGACTCTTCCGCCTATCGCATCAACTATTTCCAAAGGCCAATGAAAAAGAGATCAATCGGGTTCTCCATGAGAACGCGCGATTCTCGGTTCACGGTACAGGAGAACAGCCATACTACCACCAGGGTCATAAAACTACCCCAGGAAATGCCCACAACTCCCTGCGAAAGCCTTGTCAAGTGTGAGCTGGGGCGTCAGAAATGTTTAAGAATATGACCCTAATGTTCTTATCTCGTATGTTTCCAGGGTTCGCTTAAATCGGCTGTCATAAATCTACTCTCTTTATAAAGGAACTGCAGCTTCATTCGAGTTGGAGCAATATCACTGAGTTGCTGTAATGACAAGGTTCAACCATAGTCCTTATAATTTCAACCCCGTGATAGCAGCGCTTTGAAGTAGCTCCTGCTGTACATTGAATCTGTTTTGATATGAGACACTTCCTATTCAGACTAATGGCGTACAGATCGATGAACTTACAACCATCGGGGGACTTGCTGGGACATACTGAGGTCCCGGACCATTCACATGTCTCCCCCCCCCCATATGTGATGGAGCCACAAGTGTGTGTCGCGGCATATGTTGATGTTAGCGTTCCCCTCACAGCGTTACCGAAGTGATGGAGCGACGATAACTGGCCACGGAAAGGGAAGGTCGGTATTCCAGACGCTTCCGCCTCTCTCAAATCATCTATTTCCAAAGGCCGAAAAGGAGATCAATGGGGTACTATGACTGTTATATTTTGGTTCATAGTATAGAAACCTCATCAAACTACCACCAGAGTCATAAAACTATCCATGGAAAAGCCCGCAACTCCTACGAAAGACTTGTCAAATATGTGCTTGGCTCCGACCCTTAGCCGCTGTCACTCGCCTTCTTTTGTGTGTATTTCCTTCTGCTCACGACTTTACGCATACAAACGGGAAGTATCAAGAAGCCTTCCATCTGATTCTGACCTCTTTCTCTTATATCCAGGAGCAGCGCCAAGTTCTTTTCTTTAAACTTTACTTGCCCTTGAGCTGCTTCCTGACTATGAGAGAATGTTATCACTTGGGCAGGTCTTCTTTCCCTCACGTTACGTAGTGGACTCATGACTCGTATACAAGCTACACTTCCACGGCCTCCTCCCTCCTTCGTCCTTGTCCCGGCAGAAGCAATCGGCACAGCGCCCGCCCATGAGCTGTTCGTCCGGTCTTATGGTTCTGTCGATAAATGGACGCACGAGGCAGCCGGCGAAAGTAAATTGGCAGTAACCCGAATGTCACTGGCGGCCCGACGCCCCGAGGGTTGTGGCACACATGTCGAACCGGACCCCAAAGGACACG
Source organism: Eriocheir sinensis (assembly GCF_024679095.1). Lineage (NCBI taxonomy): Eukaryota > Metazoa > Arthropoda > Malacostraca > Decapoda > Varunidae > Eriocheir > Eriocheir sinensis. Next base: position 212,739 of record NW_026111981.1, read on the forward strand.
AGCACACGGGCGACGAGGGTCCTTTGCGTGGATCAGCCGCTCGGCAAACACGACGGCCTGTGCCTCGGAGCCTTTGATCCGGGTCTGCTTGGGTCTGTCATACACACACAGTCCTCTTCCTTACCTCTCTCTGGTCCTCTGAGTGGTACTGACAACCCAACAAACCTCCCTGTGAAACGCCCAGTGGTAGACAATAACATGGGCGGTACTACTAATTTTGCAACACTCGATCACTATTCTATTGCTGAAACACGATTATAATGATTGGTTGCTGAAATACACGATTAATCTTGCAACATTCGACCACTGTTCTATTGCTGAAACACGATTATAATGATTGGTTGCTGAAATACACGATTAATCTTGCAACATTCGACCACTGTTCTATTGCTGAAACACGACTATAATGATTGGTTGTTGAAATACACGATTAATCTTGCAACATTCGACCACTGTTCTATTGCTGAAACACGACTATAATGATTGGTTGTTGAAATACACGATTAATCTTGCAACATTCGACCACTGTTCTATTGCTGAAACACGAGTATAATGATTGGTTGCTGAAATACGATTAATCTTGCAACATTCGACCACTGTTCTATTGCTGAAACACGACTATAATGATTGGTTGCTGAAATACACGATTAATCTTACAACATTCGACCACTGTTCTATTGCTGAAACACGATTATAATGATTGGTTGTTGAAATACACGATTAATCTTGCAACATTCGACCACTGTTCTATTGCTGAAACACGATTATAATGATTGGTTGTTGAAATACACGATTAATCTTGCAACATTCGACCACTGCTCTATTGCTGAAACACGACTATAATGATTGGTTGCTGAAATACACGATTAATCTTGCAACATTCGACCACTGTTCTATTGCTGAAACACGACTATTATGACTGGTTGCTAAAACACACGATTAATCTTGCAACATTCGACCACTGTTCTATTGCTGAAACACGACTATTATGATTGGTTGCTAAAACACACGATTAATCTTGCAACATTCGACCACTGTTTTATTGCTGAAACACGACTATTATGATTGGTTGCTAAAACACACGATTAATCTTGCAACATTCGACCACTGTTTTATTGCTGAAACACGACTATTATGATTGGTTGCTGAAATACACGATTAATCTTGCAACATTCGACCACTGTTCTGTTGATTAAACACACGACGGACTGTGCCTCGGAACCTTTAATCTCGGTCTGCCATCCCCAGCCAGGCCTCTACTAGTACAGTAAAGATATGGCAAAAAGGGGGTCAACCCACCACAAATTGCAATAGTTTGTCTGATAAATGCTTATAAAAGTAAATTATCAATACAATAACATATCAAAAGTCTAGAAAAATCTAATTATGGGACAATGTTTTAAATTTGTGATAAATATACACCCTAAGAAAAAGTGTCAATTTTATATGCGAATAAATCATATAAAGTTATATGTACACATTGTTTTCCATTATAACAAAACTAAGAGCTTCATAGTATGTAAAATTTAATTTAGAACACATTTTATTCCTGTACTTTTTCCCATTTTCTTCATAGATTTCGATATAAGAGACTTTTCAAGGGTAAATGAGGTATTTTTGCATATTTTACTAAGAGTTCCAAATCGATCTCCTACAGTTTTCATGCTAGATCAAAAGTAAATAGATTTTTGGAAAAGGAAAATCAATATCTACAAACGATCACTCTCCTATTTTGCATTTTTACTTTTTATATAGTAAAGTAATAAAATCAAAATATGTATTGGGGCCTGTCCAGATGATATGGAGTGGATTATTATAACTAATTCATTGTTATTTTCCACCACTTCATCTTCGCTAATCATTTATTGTTTCATGTATGTTCGTTCACCCCTAGTATCACTCCTATTACTTTTGTAATCACTGTGTCACTGTGTTTGTTGGTGCTGTTTCATGTGCAACGTGATTGAGTGTAGGGATTGACTGTGCCTATAATAACTAACCGCAAGGCCTAGCGTGGAGACTTTATCAGTTCCTCATACTCTTAATTACGTTTTGCTCTGTTCGAATCTTTCCTGTGAGACACTTTCTCCCCATAGCCTACAGAGACTCATTTTCTTTAGGAACCACTGACGTTCCGAATCAATTCAATACTTCACTCGACTCATAACTTGACCAGCTCAAACTCAAACGAGTACTTAATGCCAGATCCTGTTTGCAGATGTGGGTATTGCATTCTCTGGTCATTCTCCACTGGCTCGTTATCTTCGTCGAAGTGTTATCTCTTCAGGGTCGCTCCCTATCAATTAATCTCATGCCAGGATTGTGAACGAGTTAATAGTTCAGGAGATTACTGTGTCACATTCCAAGCATCACTTTTAACCATTAGTGGTTACTAACAACTTTCGTACAACCGTTAAATCGACTTGTACATCAATCAAAATGGTGTTCAACGTAGAAGAGTTTGTCGGTAATCCCTCTGTGGAGAAACTTAAAACAGCAACCGTAACTGTGGAACAACTTAAATATATTGCTACAAACTATAATATTCCCTTCACTAGTCAAACAAGAAAACCCGAGTTGATGTCCCTAATTCTAGCTCATCTGGGTGACCCTGAGGAGGCTGACCACCTCATGGAAAGCCCTACCTCTTTGGATTCTGCAAACCCGCAATCGCCCTAGAGATAGAGAGGGTGAAAATGCAGGCACTCCAGATGAAGCTAGAATATGAAAAAGAAGCAAGAGCACTTGAACACGAACGAAATGAAGAAAGTAAAACACGTGAAAGGGAAGAGAAAGCACGTGAACGTGAACATCAACTCAGCGTGCTTCAGCTGCAGTCCTCAGACGGGGGGACTCGAACCCCTAATAGGTTGCAGATAACCAAATTTCTTCCTCTTATACCTCAATTCTCGGATTACGATCCAGAAGCATTCTTTCGAATTCGAATCCTCTGCCATTCACTGATCTACCTAGGAGGACTGGACATGGCTAGTCAAGCCCAAACTCAACGGTAAGGCCTTGGCAGTCCTAGACAATATCGAAGACAACTCAGATTACGAGGTAGTAAAAAGCGCTATTTTAGCAGCTTATGCAGTCACCACAGAGAGATATCGACAAACCTACCGCAACATGAACAAGACATCTGGTCAAACATACTTGGAGTTTGCATCAGAGAAACTCCGAGCTTTGAGACACTGGCTTAAGTCGGCAGCTGTAACCACATATGACGATCTGGTAAACCTTGTAGCTCTAGAGGAATTCAAAAGGAAGATACCATACTCAATCATGTTGCACATCACTGATAAGGATGAGACTGAACTCTTAAAAGCCGCCAAATTGGCGGATGTCTTTTCACTAATACATCGCTCTATGCCCTCAGGAGACAAGAAACTTCAGCCTGTGGGTAAGTCAGGTGCAAGCTATAGCAAGGATGTAAAACCCGCAGAGAGTAGTGGTAGTGCCAAGTCTCATCTCAAAGGCCAAAGTGTACTCATCTCCTGAGGGTTCGGCTAGCAGCAACAACAACTCTCACGTCATCAGCCGAGTCAGTGAGTCAGTAACCACTTACAAAGTGACCAGTGAACTATAGGAGGTGAACAATACTATTTTTCTCATATCTCATCATTTCTGTGTCCATCTTATCTTTTCATTCATCCATTCATCAGTGATTATCATCCATTTATTAATTGGTGGTGGTTATTATTATCTATTATTATTGTGTGTCATTGTGTGGGTTTCTTGTGTTTTCTTTTTCTCATTGTTATCTGTGTGTCATTTTGTCTTTGGTTTAATCTTCGTTTTGGTATATTATCTTGTTATGCTTAATGACCTTCACACCATTTACTTGATTTAAACGACCATAAGGTCTTAAGAGCAAGTAACGTAATTACTCTCACTTGCTACAGGTGTTGTTAATATTGTTGTTTCTTACTTATACATTAAATTTATGTTAAGGACTATCTTCGTATTTTCATCACCTCATTTAATGTTCGGTAACCAGTTTCTTAAATTATCACAATAGACAAAACTACTGTGTCGTCAGTAACATTATTGGAGCGAAGGATGCTGTTAGGTGGTTCACTCTCCACAATGGTGTGAGCCTTCCACCAGAGAGGCTGATCAAAAGTGATCACGGGGGTAGTATTGTACTTCTTTGCATGTGATGATACAAATACTAATGTTGAGTATATGCAAGTAAGATCATTCGGATTCATGTCTATCATGGGCATGAATACTACAGAGGCCTTCCCTGGGTGTTGTCCTCTGGTAATCATTTGCATATATCCATTCCAAAGGGGTCTTGATATTTGAGCAATGGAGGAAGTTTTCCACAGCAAATCAGATTGAAGATACGGCTCTTTCATGTCTATATTTTCCAAGACAGCGTAAGACATGTTGTAAATAGCTTCTCTCTGTGATGGATATGGGTGTATGTTTATCTTTCCTAAAGTAATGATATCTTTCAAAGGGATGGTAGTCACTAGTCAGTCACTGATCTGAAATTAAAAGAAAATGCATATGTAAATATGCAGATAAATCAGATTTTTATGCAACATGTTGCTCAATTCCTACGGTAAACCTAAGTTTTATGTTAGAAAATTTCCTGAAAAAATGTTTAAGGTTAGGACAAAATTCACATTAACAATCAAATAACCAATGAATGTTGCTGAGAAGAGGAAAAATGCACAAAATATGTAAAATATATAAATAGACTAAATTGGGGAAAAACTGTTAAAATGGTTCTGTTGACTTTAATAATTATTGTCCGTTGGTTATCAGAAGCACAGTTTATGTAAAATTGGCAAATAAACAACTTTTACTCCTGATATTTTTTTTGTTTCATTGATAGTTTTTGAAAAAAATACTATAATTTGAGAACTATTTGAGAAAAAGTAACGTATTTTGCGAAATATATTACATTTTCTCAAAAACTACCAATAAAATAAAAAAAATATCAAGAGTAAATGTTGTTCATTTGCCAACTTTACATAAACTGTGCAAGTTTGATAATAATCGGACAATAAATAAAGTCAATAGAGCAATTTTAATAGTTTTCCCCCAAATCACCGTATATCGCTTAGAACCCCCCCTTAAAATCTATATTCCCATAATTAGTTTTTTCTAGACTTTTAATATGTTACTTTCATATGAGCACATATTATAAAAAAATAGAGAAAAAAACTATTGCAATTAGTGGTGGGTATATCCTTAGTTTGACTGGACTATACCTGACCTCTCTTTGATCCCGTGAGTGGTGAAGACACTCACAACCCCGTAACTAACCTCCCTGTCTTATTCTCAGTGCTATTACTAACACTAACACGCCTTGCCTGTGATCCTCTCCTTGGCCTACTGACATTAACACGCCCGTATCTAACCTTCTTTCGGTCCTCTGAGTGGTACTGACACAAAGATAGATAGAGACAGATAGATATTCCCGTAGAACACTCCCGTACCTGGCCTCCCTGTGAAGCCCTCCCTGATAGACACTAACATACGCAGGACTAGTTTGCAACACTATATTACTACGCTATTCTGTTAATGAAACAATGGCTGAATCTTTTTTTTTTACTTCTAAAGCTTAAATTATCTAACTGGTAATTGGTCATTTCCAGAAACTGCCTGTACCTCTTTTTCTGAACCGAAATTATCGATCTATACTCACTCCTACGTGTCAAACCTGTATATTTTTCTTTCTTAAACACAGACAAGTTATATATATCGAGACGGAACTAACAACAAGATGTACTCGTGAGCACTCAACGCTCCTATTTATAGATTATTTACGAGGCACTTCACCATCAAAGATCATGAGGAAAATGTCGCTATCTGTGGGCCATGAGTGTCCTGCTCGAATCTCCACGGGATGTGTTGGCGTGGGACAGCAAGGCAATGGAGACCGTGGCCCGCGGGGAAACACTCGCAGCCTCGTGAGTGGCGGACCGTCAGTGAGCGCCATGACATCACATCCGCCAACAACCGAGAGAAAATGTCCACGAGGCGTCAAGTCAAGGATGTGTTGCGTACGTCACTAAAAACGACAAACATAATTTCCCACTTTATATATTTTTCTTCTTTCTTCCCTTCATCTCCTCTTCCTTCATCTCTGTCCCTTCCTTCATCATTCCCTCCTGTTCCTTCATATCTCCCTCCTCCTCCTCCTCCTTTTATCCCTTCCTCCTCTTCCCTTCATCCCTCCCTCCGCCTTTATAGGGACCAAGAGGTCTGTTGCTGTTTGCTTTTCCTTTGTACTCCTCTCCCCTTCATCACTCCCTCATCTTCCCTTCATCCCTCCTCTTCCCTTGAGCCCTCCCTCCTCTTCCCTTCATCACTCCCTCCTCTTCCCTTCATCACTCCCTCCTCTTCCCTTGAACCCTTCCTCCTCTTCCCTTCATCCTCCTCTTCCTTCATCACTCCCTCCTCTTCCCTTGAGCCCTCCCTCCTCTTCCCTTCATCACTCCCTCCTCTTCCTTGAGCCCTCCTCCTCTTCCCTTCATCATTCATGTTGTTGGCACTGTTCGCATGACCTTCGCCTGCCACTCTCTTAGCACGTGCGTTTGTTTACAGTTCAGCAATTGTCTGAAACTCATTGAAAGACTCACATCAGACTACGTTCATAAGATGTGTTTAGAACCAGGGACGAGAATGTCTGATATCAATAAGCTTACACTTTACGTCCCTTATACAATTTAAGTCTTTTTACATCTATTTACGACTTTTTACGTCAATGTTTTGTTTGTTACATGCACGTGATGCCCTCCCTCCCCACCCTGCCCTTGGTCGCGTCACCCAGTCAAGTTTTAACAGGTACAGCATATCTGGCTTGCCACCACGAGAGAGAGAGAGAGAGAGAGAGAGAGAGAGAGAGAGAGAGAGAGAGAGAGAGAGAGAGACCACACACACACACACACACACACACACACACACACACGAGAGAGACCAATCGGATTTTCATTGTTTTCACATTCACGGTACAGAAGAAGAGTCACACTACCACCAGGGTCATAAAGTTACCTCTGGAAATGCCCACAACTCCTACGAAAGCCTTGTCAACTGTATGTGCTTGGGCGAGGAAATGTTTAAGAATATGAACAGACGGAGAACACACGCTTACATCTTTCCTCTCCTTTCCCCATCATCTCTTTCTGATCTAGGAGCCGTAAGCCTGTTACACGGGAGGTGACAGGTCGGCAGAATCAAGCAAGATAGAGGCTGTAGAATCTGTATAGCCTGTAGAGGAAACAAGTTAGAGACTGTACAGGCAAGCAAGTTAATATGTGGTCTAAGGGCAAGCAAGTGTCTCTAGGCTGTATAGTCAGTTATGTCTGTAGGCTATATTGTCTGCATGTCTGTAGGCTGTATAATCTGTAGAGGCAAGCAAGTCTGTAATGGTAAGCAAGTGTGTCTGTAGATTCTGTAAGGGCAAGCAAGCAAGCGTCTGTAGGGGCAGGCCAGTGTGTAGGCAGCAGCGACAAGCATGTTAGTCTGTAAGAGTCTGTCTGTGGACGCAAGAGTACATGGGTGCAGGGCCAGGCACGCGGGGCACGTTACCTTGTGTTCGCGGGGAAGGGCCTAGTGGGAGAAGTCCGGTTAATCCTCGGGGCACACACGCGGCCCTGCTCGGCGGCAGATCACGGCCCCGCTGGCAGGTCGCGGCCACCTCGTTAGCTGCAGCAAGCACGCCTTCTTCTTCCTCATCCTCTTCTGAACTGTTCCGCTTTGTATCGCTTCATGGCTCCTACTTGGTTCTTCTTCACACTTATATACTCCACTGCACACTTAATGCTTCACTCTGCACACTTACATGCTCCACTCTGCACACCTATAGTAGATGCTTTCACTTGACAATACTTCACCCTGCACACTTTGATGCTCCACTTTGCACACTTAATACTTCACTGCACACTTTGATGCTCCACTCTGCACACTTAATACTTCACTGCACACTTAGATGCTCCACTTTGCACACTTAATACTTCACTGCACACTTAGATGCTCTACTATACACACTTAATACTTCTCTGCACACTTTGATGCTCCACTCTGCACACAATACTTTACTCTGCACACTTTGATGCTCCACTCTCCACACTTAATACTTCACTGCACACTTAGATGCTCCACTTTGCACACTTAATACTTCACTGTACACTTAGATGTTCTACTATACACACTTAATACTTCTCTGCACACTTTGATGCTCCACTCTCCACACTTAATACTTCACTGCACACTTAGATGCTCCACTATACACACTTTATACTTTTCTGCACACTTTGATGCTCAACTCTGATCACTTAATACTTAACTCTGCACACTTAGATGCTCCACTCTGCACACTTAATACTTCACTCTGCTCACTTAGATGCTCCACTGCGCACTTAATACTTCACTCTGCACACTTAGATGCTCCACTCTGCAAGCTTATTACTTCACGCTGCACCGAGCTCTGTTTCTCCGTACACTTTGATTAATCTCTTGTTTTGCTTTTCAATTTTCTTTTCCTTCGTTTTCTTCACTCTGGCCTAGTGTGGTCTTTCAGCATTTCCCTTTTCTGTCTTTTGTTTGTTTCCTACTGTTACACTTGCTGTTTTCATTTATCTTTTCCTGCTGTGTTCTTTTTTCCCGCAGAGTGTAAGTGAACTATGAACATCATAAATATGTCCAAACAACTGATTATTATCTATCGCACGTGTAGTGTCAAGCACCCGCGACTATGGGGAACTAGAGGTTTCAAAAATATATCCTAATAACTGCTTATCTATCCCACGTGTAGTGTCAAGGGCAACTTCCCCGAGCCAGACACTGCACCTCACGGCTCAATACACCACCACCGTCACCGGCAAGAAGCTCACTGATCACCTGACGGCGGGCAGGCGCGGGCCGCGGCGCGAACACATGTTGGCGGGAGAAACTTTGTACTCCTACCAACCAAAGGGCGGTTCTGCATCCTGTACGTTGGTTCTTGTGCATACTAAAGTTACAAAACAATGATAGAACTCAGTTTTATATACCGCCCACACAGATATAATGCTTTGTTTCGTTTTCTTATTGCAAGTGACCGGTTATCACACGTCTGGCACCTGCATCACTTCGCTCCGCTCTTCCGTCGTTTAATAATTATTGCAGAAAACTCTGTCAACTCTTTCACTGAACAAGCTTATTCGTGTACTGACAGTAAGGATGGAAAGATCGACAGAGGACAGAGAGGCGAGAGGCTGGAGACGGTGACGGAGCGGCGGGCGGCGGCGAGGAAGGGAGGCAGGTTGGACACAAGCGGTGGTTGGGGGTGACACACACACACACATAGCAGATGCAGAGGGAAAGACGTATTTGTATAATTTCATAGACATCAGAAAGATTGATTTACAATATGAAGAGTCTGAAGTTGGTATTCTTAGAGACGCTTCCGCCTCCTACAGGAACCCTAATGAAACTGCCTCGTTTAGGCTTGTTATAGTGAAACCAGAGTTGGCGTTCGCTCCCTCGGGTCCTTTCCTCCCCGCCGCTCTGCCACACAGGCCCAATGATAACTATATATGAAGTCAGTTATTGGGGTGGAGGAGACAGGTTTGGCTCTGAAATCGGCAAACATAAGAGGCTGAGTAGGACAGTCTGGCAAGGCTGTAGGAGGCACGAGGAGACAGGGCGAGGGGGGAGGGTCGCGGGAGGGACACGGAAGGGAGGTACCGAGTCAGCAGGTATAATAGTTACGCCTGAATCCGTTTGACTTGCTCCTTCGCCGTCGACCCAATTTCCGCTCGGACTTCCAGCGTGCGAGTTATGAGCGAGCGGCGGGACGGAGACTGAACCAAACCTCCGCAAACACCATATTACTGCTGCTTTTGACGCGCTGAGGATACGTGGAGGAGAGAGAGAGAGAGAGAGAGAGAGAGAGAGAGAGAGAGAGAGAGAGAGAGACAAGACGAAACAGTTGTTTATAAAAAAATCATAGCTCTCTCTCTCTCTCTCTCTCTCTCTCTCAAATATTTCGAATACACGCACTAAATCATTTACGTATATATTTTCTAGTTAGATATAATAAGTATCGGAATAAGGATAAGAACAAGAATAAGGATAATAAAAGACATAGGCAAGAATTAGTTCACCAATAGAGTGGCGGACGAATGGAACAGGCTTGGGGGCCATGTTGTGGGTGCCAATACCGTAGATACATTCAAGAAACGGTTAGATAAAGCTATGGATGGTGAGGTAAGGTGGGGTTGAGTGTACAGGAGCTGCCTTGTATAGGCCAACCGGTCTCTTGCAGACTCCTTACGTTCTTATGTTCTTATGTTCTTATAATAATGGATGATTTCGACGCTGCAGTTATGCAGTTACCGTGAACCGCAGAACCGACTGGCCACCAGAGGGCCTCGTTGTAAACAACACCCGCAAGCAGCTCTTCTGTTTTGGCGGATTTCTGCTTGATTTCGCTTGCTACCACCTCCCATCTGTTCCTGTGAGCTACATAAAGGTCCATTGGACTGTCCAGTGCATTTTGGATTTGGAGGGTTGTGGACTTAGCCTGCAGTTTTAAGTGACACGCAAGGTAGCCAAGCGGAGCCCCTCTGGTCGGCGCGCCTCGCTGCTGCGCATGCGCAGTGCGAGGAGAGTGACGTTTTGCGACGTCATGGATACGTCACTTCCCATGCTGCCACGAGTTACCAGTGTAGCATTGGGGCGTTGACATCCCTACGTGTGCGCCATGGAGTACTCTGGACCTGGCACTCTTGAAGACGTTGAAGCTGACTTGGCGCTGAGTGATGAGGAGAACATGCTGCTTGAGGGAGAATGGCCTCCGCTACCGCATGTCACGTCAATGTCAGCAGGGCTGCCTGCCCATGTTGCTCCCCCCCGCGGCGACCAAGCATCGTCCTCCATCAAACGTCCCATAAGCAACACATCGGATAGTGACAGTGAGTTGCCACCTCGTGCTCCCAAGACACACAAGCGACGAGACTCCTCGAGTCCTCCACCCAGCACACCGACCAAGGTTACGACACTCACATCCGCCTCGCCCCATCCAACTCCATCAACGGCCATCACCGTCCGCTCCTGCAGCGCCAGCATTTGCTCCCAGGACTGATTATGTGAAACTCCTTTTCAAGGGCAGTCCAACTGTAGACACCAAGATCCGCTGGCTGTCTGAGGTTACCCGAGCTTTCCATCTCGACCGCAATCTGGCTGAGGTCAAGATGGCAGCATTTACGTCTCGGTTTGTATACATCTCTAGACGCCGTACGGACATTGTAGGCACTGTGACGAGGGGAGGGGGGGGGGATTGTCCCTCTTCCTAGAGGTTTAGGATTCACCCGAACGGCCCCGCAAGTTTCCTACAAACCTCCTTACTCGTTACCCAGTCTGCGTCGATCCCTCCTTGGCTAAAGAGCTTCCGGGTATACACACAGCACGACTTTTCCACCGGAACGGGACGCCACTCAGCCGATTGGTAGTCACCTAGAGTCTTCCTGACCCTCCGCCGTCAACAGTTACCTTCAGCTTCCTACCCTGCCTGCCAGATTGTGATCTTCGGAAGATGAAGGACGAGCAGCCTTGGTGCGTTCGTTGCTGGGACATTGGTCACATCTCTCGGTATTGCTCTGCTTCTGAGCGGTGTGCGTGGTGCTCTGACCAACATGATTCACGCACCTGCCTCCACCGTAACCCTTCGTCAGCTGCGACTGGTTCTGCCTCGACTTCGAATCAGCCAGATCAACTACCACCAGATACCTCACAGTGGAAATGTCCGCGATGCCAACAGAAAGGAGTCAACGTGTGGCATGCGTGCGCTAAGCGTCAGCAGGCTCCTCCCACCGCCCCCACTGCAGCGCTTGGGACACCACGTACACAGCCCCCATTCCTCACTGCTGCTTATTTTGCCTCCACTGGTCTGGATACCATTCAAGTTACTTCGCTTCGCAATGCCGTCGCCGCTCTCAAGTCCAAGTTTACTTCCCTAACAGCACGCTTTGACGCCATTGATGCTAGCATGGAGGAACTGGCCAACAAGCAAATCGAAGTTGAAACTATACTGAATTCCTTAGTTGAGGCTCAACAGGTCGTCATTGCCACCGTCTCCACTTTCACAGAGAAGCTCGATACTATTGCCACTCGCCTCGAGAGAACTGATGCAACATCAATAGGGTCTCCCCGCGCCGCGGTGCGCAGGGGTGCCTCTGGCACCATCTCTACCACGACTGGCCCCCGCAAGACCCAAAACAGACTTCACTGACCAGATCAAGCTACAGGTGATCTCATGGAATGCTTGTGGGATCACAAGCTACAACAAACTTGCTGCCCTTAAAGGCTATATAAATGGTCGTCGTCTGGATATTATCCAAGAAGCCTTTGTAGGCCGCCCATTACCTGCGGGGAACGCTCCTTCTCTCAGCGGTTACGTTTCCTACGTCCACTTGGTCAGGAACGGGCTCGTTACCTACGTTCACTCCTCCATATAACACCAACTCCTCCGAAGCTCTGTGGATGAAGACACGACTTTCCAACTTATTGAAGTAATCGTTGGGAACAACAAGATCCGTCTGTGCAACGTTTATTCGGCCCACGGCAGGATGAACCCAACAGCTCTCCCCGCTCCCACAAGGCGCGGCATGATATACATGGGTGACTTTAACGCCAGACACCCTGCGTTGGGAGACACTTCAAGTGCCGTGAATCGAAGCGGGACTCGACTGCTCTAGTACATCCAACGCAACCAACTTACTCGCTGGGACACCGCGGGCGCCACACATGCCCGAGGAGGCACTTTGGATAACATTCTTACAGCTGGACTGGTGGCTTCAAAAGTCAAGTGTTCGTCTATCCCTACTCTCTTTTCTGACCACATTGCTCTTAGCCTTCATTATTCCTTCTCAGTTGCACCTTCACCTGTACATGACCGTACTCGCATTACAATACCACCTAAGTACTGCCCCACATACGTTTCTTACATTACTTCCCTTCTCCCCACGTTTGATTTCCATTGCCCTGAAAAGTTATACTCTGCACTTGTTACCTCCACCCACGACTTCCACACCCGATACGTCAGCAGGCTACACATCAAACGGCGCCCTGAAGCTCACATTTGGACGTTGGACAACCGAATCAAGCAAGCAGAGAGGGTTGCGGAGGAGGATGGCCTCAACTTCCAACAACGACCAACTCCACAGTCCTTGCATCAGTTTCAGCTGTCCATTGATGACCTTGTCGCCCTCCAAGAGTGTGTCCAAACAGACTCGTGGCATCGATTCACAGACAACATCAACCATCAAACGAATATTGGATCTATGTGGTACCTCATTAACAAGGTTATAAAGAAAAAGCCTCCCAGTGCCCTTCACCACAGCCCATCCCAGTACGCCCAAGACCTCAATGACGCCTGGTCAGCACAGTCAAGATTTGATAACCTCCCCGCACACGTTCAGGACGCTCTCTCCACACAGAGGCACTTCCGCGCTCTTCGCCTGGCTGCCGCACTCCTCGATAAGGATGAAGAGGATAATGTGCCCATAACGGACGAGGAACTACGACGTGCTCTTGTCAGCGCTAAGGCAACAGCTCCAGGCAATGACGGTATCACCTACCCTGTCCTTCGCCTACTCGTACAGGTGCCTGGGAACCCCCTCCTAAAGCTGTACAACCTTTGTTTCCACCAGGGTCACGTACCGAGAGCCCAGACCTTCAACCTGACGGTGCCTATTCCTAAGCCTGGCACCGACAAATTCCGACCCATCTCCCTCACATCCTGCTTCAGCAAAGTCCTAGAACGAATTCTCCTTACCCGCCTCCTCTTCCGGTTACAAGACAGGCTCTCGCCCAGGCTGTATGGTTTCTTACCACAGCGCGGCACGCACCACTGCCTCATGGAGCTGTACACCCGCCTCACCCCGAACAGCGTTGTGGCCTTCATCGATTTGAAAAGTGCCTTTGATGTCGCAAATAGAGAAGTCATACTAGACCAACTAGTGGAATTTGGAGTTAAGGGACACCTTCTAAGATGGCTACGAAGATACCTACAAAACAGAACATCTCGTGTACTATTCAAGGGGGCATGCAGTACCATCCAAGACTTCGAACTCGGTACTCCACAAGGCGGTGTCCTTAGCCCTTTCTTATTCAACATCCTTATTCACCGCCTGCTGTCCCTACTTCCCGACGTGCCAGGCACAACGATCACCTGCTACGCTGACGACATTTGTATCCATTCCAGCTCCCCAGCAGACCTACAACGTTTACTTCACTCGTTTCATGTGTCAGCGTCCTCATGTGGCCTCCTTATTTCTCCAGAAAAGAGTAGAATCTTTTCTCTCCGGCAGCCAAGAACACTTCCGGACTTCACAATAGGTGACCGTGTCATACCTTTGTGCACGCAGTACCTCTACCTTGGCGCGCCTGTACGCATTACTCCTTCCACGCCTGCGAGACAACGTGTGCATCCCATCATTCAAGATCTGTTGGCCCGACTGGAGCGGCGCCTGTCTCCTCTAAAGTGGCTGACAAACAATGCCGCTGGCGTGTCTATCCCTGTAGCCAAAACTATTTATATCGCATCTCTCCGATCAGTGGTCGACTATCTCTCCCCTGCTCTTTCCCAGCTTACCAAAACAGCATTACAGGCCATTGAAAAGTTTCAGAATAAAGCCATGCGGCTTATCTTAGGCTGTCCTACTTCCACAAGAATAGTCAACATGCAGTCTGAACTCAATCTTCCGCCATTAGTTGAAAGAATACACGCCAACGTGTCATATTTCGGAGCCAAATGCCTTAACTCTCCTCACCTCGCCCCACATTTCTCTCAAGTCCTTAGAACCTCACTTCACGCTGTTGCACCAGTACCCCAACTTCGTCCAGGTGCCCGCAACCTAATTAATACAGTCTGCTCCACCCTACGAAGACTCGACATCAATGTTCCTGTGGCTGTAGTGGATCATGGCCCACCTCCTTGGAAGATTCCTCGGCCGCGTGTGTTCACTCCCACCTCCAAAGTGACCCACCACTCTTGCAAAACAACTGGCCTTAGAAAATATCAACAAAGTGTCTTCCATGGTTCCTCCTGCAAATCATCTCTATGTTGACGGGTCCCTGCAGGCTGATGGCAGCAGCGCGGGGTACGCCGTCTACTCTCCTGATGTGGACCCACCTACGGGAGGCTGGGTCGGCCGCAGACTATGCAACTCATCAAGTTCAACCTACTGGGAGTTACGCGGGATTCTGGAAGCCGTTCGTCTCTTACTTCAGCGAAGACTGAATGGTGTGGTCATCTGTGACTCTCAGCCTGCCCTGGTAGCCCTTTCATCTCCACAACCCACGTGCTCTGATGTAGTTCAACAAATATTACAGCAGTTAGTGTTAGCTTTTGATAACTCCCTCATCGTTACGTTCCTATGGATTCCTTCACATGTTGGTATTGCATCCAATGACACTGTGGACCTCATCGTGAAACATGCCTGCAGACTACCTCCTCCTGCTAATGCTAGACCATCTCTCCGCTGTTACAAAAAGACGGTCCATAAAGCCGCTCATCTCACTACACTCCAACGTAGGGACTCAGAACGGACGCAGAGTGTTTCCATACAGCACTACGACCACTTCCGTCAATCACCTCCCAAGTATCGCCGGCATGGACTGAAGATTCGCAGGCACAATGTTGTGACTGCTCGTCTTCGTCTGGGCTATCGTCCGGTGTGGCAAGTCTGTGAAGCTGGGGACGCTCCTCACTACTCTGCCTGCAAGCTGTGTGGCCTTCCCAACGCCAACCACCTCCAGCACTACTGCCTTGAGTGTCCTTCAGTCAGGGATCTGCTGCCCCAGGGACAGTCAGTGACCGACACCTGTAAATATCTCCTCACTGGCAACCACTTAGACATTGTTTTGATGCAACACCCACACTTTGGTGGGTGCTGATTACTGTATTCATCGTAGACCGATACTATTGGTAGGATATGTGTTCTTTTCATAACGTTTTGAGATAACGTTTTACAACTTATTTATGGTTTTGTGTGAGCTCTTTATGCTTTTCTCTAACCTCCAATTTAGCTGCTAAATGTAAATAGTGCCAGACTTCATAACTGTAAATATGATTGTCGCCCCATGGGTGTAATAAATTTATCAAATCAAATCAACCGCAGAACCTTTGTGAAAAATGTTTGCCAGTCTTCTGAGACATTAACTATTGCACTAAGTGAGGGAACTGGTGGTTGACTGTAATAATAACAATGGGTTTATGAGTTGAATTTATTTATCGTGATCCACAGAACAGAGTGAAAATAATAGGCTAGTCTTCCATGTTGTTATCTATCGCTGCTAAAGGTGATTAAAAAAGAATATACAAAATATACTATACTAGAACTACGTAGAACCGAGAATGAAAGTAATACGCCAGTTTACTTACATGTTATTTATTGTTGTTAAATGTGACAAACAACAATAGAAGATAAAATATTCCGCCCCTTCTCCCTTCCCTTCCTTATTTGTGGGTCAGCACCTTGGTTTGGGTCAGTAGTAGTAGTAGTAGTAGTAGTAGAATTAGTAGTGGAAATAGTAGTGGTAGCATTATTAGTAGTATAGTAGTAGTAGTAGAAGTAGTATATTCAACTAGACCCTCCATATTAAGTGCTTTCAACCTTCCAAGGAAAATAAGAGGCTAATAACTTATGGTCGCTTTCACAGTCACTTTGTGTTGATCGTTACCAATGGCGGCGATCGCCGCTATGATATTTCACGTGAAACTGGCCTATGGGGTAGTGGCGGCTGCAGACGAAGCGAGAGGTGTTGAGAGTGTGTGGCAAGGTGCGGGACTAGGCTAACCCCGCAGCCGCAGCTACCCTATCGGACAGTTTTACGTGGAAATACTATAGCGGCGATCGGCGCCATTGGTAACGATCAAAACAAACAAAACGATTGTGAAAGCGAGCCATGTTGGTAGCTCTGTACAGAGAAGGTCTTTGTTTTCTTAATACGGTCAAATTTAGATGGTGTGTACATCATGGAGGGAAGCGTAGCAGTAAGGCCCGTACTCACAAACCTTTGGGGGCTTACACACACACACACACACACACACACACACACACACACACATTTGATAAGGCTATGGTAGAGGCTGGGTTATTATTTTCATGGGTAGTTGTATGAACTTATTCCTAGTTTTAATTTAACACTGGATGGGTACGTAATACAAGTGGAACATATTTTCAAACATTTCGAGCCTAACACACCTAATTTGTTAAGGCTTTGGTAGAGTTTGTGCCAGTATTTCCATGGGTAGTTTTACGAGCCTAGTTATAGTTTGACAAGGCTTCTGTACCACGAATGTTAGAGAACACACTTAAGAACCCGATTAATCTCCTTTGGGGCCTTGAGAAACATTTGTTGCAGGAGCCGAAAGCGTCTGAGAATACGGAGTCATTACGGCCCTTGACTTGTTGAATGAGGAGGTTGGCGTGCAGTCAGTGTTAGCTTGGAGTTGGAAGGAGGGGAAGCACAGGGTTACCACATATAACTCTGTAAGGGGGATGGACAGGTCGGGGCTTCTGGATTAATGTTGTGTACGTTGACTTTTAAATACTGTTTGCACCCTCGTCCGGGAGTTTCTGACCGGGGAGGGACACACACTAACCACACCCACAACACACACTCATAATGACACACGGTAGGGTCAACAGTCGTGCCTTACGTTGACACGAAGGCTTGAATTTGTACACGCGTATAGTAGTAGTACCTGTGAAACTATACGAGAGAGAGAGAGAGAGAGAGAGAGAGAGAGAGAGAGAGAGAGAGAGAGAGAGAGATGCATAACTAGTGACAAACTGACTCTTATTACAAATTATATTTTCATGTTTTTCAGATGTGTATTTTGTATTTGTATGTTTATATGTGTATGTGTAACAATGGACATTTAATTTTGTTCCACACACAGGCTCTTCAAATACTCTCTCTCTCTCTCTCTCTCTCTCTCTCTCTCTATTTCTCGAAATACAATAATAAATCTTGGCCGTAATAAGAAGCTGCGTGTCTGTTTATCTGTTTGTTTGAAAGTGATGCACATTTTTTTCATATAATTACTTACTGCATAGAAGTCTCAGTAATTACAAACTGATAAAGCAATGTGTTTATGTATTTAGATATAGAATGTTCAGATTATCACCTGCTTCTTATGAACTCTCTTTGTGTCTCCGCGGTGCAGTGGTTAGCATGCATCCCTAAGTACGAATCTGGGAGCCTGGGTTCGAATCCCAACACAGGCACAAAGGCCAATGCAACATAGGTGAGCACCAATGCCACGCACAGCTATAGCGGATCTCCCTATAACTTTACTCACTTCATCATGTGAACGTTTCAGTAATCACGAACTAATGAAGGAGCCCCGTGTGTCGACGGTTCCTGCGCGTGCCGCCGCGGCCTAGGAGGCGGGTGGTCCAAGTCACCCCACGCGGCCCCAGGTCCCGCTGGAGCAATGCGAGGAACGTGACCACCCGGCCTCCCACTTACGGGTTCGCTTCCATTACAGTGCACAATGCCGCGGACTCCCACTCTTATGATGCCTCCGTGCAGAGGTGGGCTAATGCGCTGTTTGAGATTTCTTATTTATGCCCATTTTAAATTACTGGGGTCTGGAAAAGGTTAAGATTAGGTAGAATAATGAAAGTCTATTTTGGAAGA
The DNA here is from genome assembly GCF_024679095.1 of Eriocheir sinensis. Classification (NCBI taxonomy): domain Eukaryota; kingdom Metazoa; phylum Arthropoda; class Malacostraca; order Decapoda; family Varunidae; genus Eriocheir; species Eriocheir sinensis. The sequence goes on from NW_026111981.1 coordinate 231,396, forward strand.
AGTCTTATCCTTGGGAATAATCTGCTACGAAGATATTTCTGAGAGTGTCTGAAGATGATAAAGAAAATAATAAGTAGCACTACCCCACTTTCATTACTGCATAAGGGCTGGAAAGGTTAAAGTAAGGTCACGGGTATTTATTTTGGAGGAAGTCTCGTCTTTAGGGAAGGATCTAATACGAAGATATTTCTGAGAGTGGCTGAGAGAGGAAAAAAAAGAAAGAATAAGTACCCCAATGTGACAGTGGTTCATTATTTGCTTTAGGAAGTTGACAAAAAAGTAATGAAACGAATATAAAGTTGATTATTCTCGAAGAAGTCACCGAATAAAGGCGTTAAGACAGACACGAGAAAGACAACCTCACTCAGACCTAACCCGGCAGCCTTTTCCTGGGTACACATTCGGGAACACTTCGAGGCTCATTGGTCCATGTTCTTAAACGTTTCGGGTTCCCTTTACGTATATTTGCCAAGGCCACAGAGAAGATTAACTGAGTTTTCATGGGTGGTTTTCCCGTTCAAGATGCAGAGGTCGTGTAAAACTATCACCAGCATCACAAAACAGTCTCTGGAATTCCTAGCAATTTCTATGAATCTTTTTGAAAAGGCGAAATGAGGTGTCGATACGTTTAGGAATATGGGCTTTTACACCCATATTTGATAAGAACATTAGAACGTAAGGAAACAGCAAGAGGTCGGTAGGCAGCTCTTGCAAACCTAACGGTCCTAACCCCACCTAACATCACTATCAATGAAGTTATCTAATATTTTAATGCGTTTATCGTATTGGCGTTTACAATGACTTCTCAGCCTGTTCCACTCATCCAACACTCATGGCTTTTGTAGAGGTTAGTGGTATTTCTACGGTAGTTTTATAAGCCTGGTGATAGTTTAACAAGGCTTCTGCACCATGAACGTGGAAAGAACTCATGAGAACACGACTAATCTCCTGTGTGGCCTTGGAACAAAAGTTATTGGAGCCAAAACCATCTGAGAATACGGGCCTTGGACACTTCGGGGCTTACACACTCACGTCAAATAAGGCTTTTGTATTTCCAAGGGTAGTTTTATGAGCCTGGTGATAGTTTGACATGACTTCTGCGCCATGAGCGTGGAAAGCACTCATGAGAACACGATTAATCTCCTTTGTGAGCTTTGGAAATAGTTGTTACGAGGACCGAAAACATCTGAGAATCCAGGCCTACGTAGAGGTTGTGTTAGTATTTCCAGGGGTGGTTTTAGGAGCGCAGTAATAGTTTGACAAGGCTTCTGCATCATGAACGCAAATAAACACTCATGAGAACACGACCAATCTCCTTTCTGGCCTTGGAGAATAGTTACTGTGACAGCCGGAAGCGTCTGAGAATACGGACCTAATAGCTACACGAACAAGCTCGCCCCCACAACCTACGTATACAGTTTGTCGGCCCGAGCTTAAGAGTCAAATTAACCCGCGACTCTTGAGCACCTCGGCAACGAACGTGTTTCATTAGCAGGCGCAGCAATGACGGGTGCCGCAGTATTTCCGTGGATGGTTGTTATTGTCGCGCCCTGTGCCCATTACACACATAGCCAGGAATTTAAAACCTAATCAGAATACACGCAAAATTTCCTTCATAATGGCCAGCTAAAGGAAAGGGAACTTGGGAGACACAGACAGGGTGACGTGGAGATCGGCCTGTGGAATAAGACGACGAGGGAAAGAAGGAAAGGAGTTTAGTTATAATAGAGACAAAGTTCTATTATATCCTTCCACACATATGGCAGGGAGGAAGTTGATAGCTGTCGCAAGTACCGAAAGAAGCCAACTCAATGAATACGACATAACACAGACTTGGGAAGGTCATATGATGCGTAGAACTGATAACAATGGGCAACAAAAATAACACAATGGCAAGCCAGGAAAACTTTACCTTTATGCTGATTAGATATTACGGGATGGGGGTTTAAGTGCTCCTTCTGTACCTCTCTTCGCCTTCCTCCATGATCCAGCCTCTTCCTCCAACCGTAAGCTTCCTCTTGCCTCCACACGGAAGCATAAAGTAAGAATGTAATCTGCCTTTATTGTGATTAGGTATTACGGGATGGTGGTTTAAGTGCTTCTCCTCCCTTCTCTTCACCTTCCTCCATGATCCAGCCTCTTCCTCCAACTCTAAGCTTCCTCTTGCCTCCACACGGATGCATAAAGTAAGAATGTAATCTGCCTTTATTGTGATTAGGTATTACGGGATGGTGGTTTAAGTGCTTCTCCTCCCTTCTCTTCGCCTTCCTCCATGATCCATCCTCTTCCTCCAACTCTATGCTTCCTCTTGCCTCCTGTACACACGGAAGCATAGAATAATAATATAATCCGCCTTTATTCTGATTAGGTATTAAGGAATGGTGGTTTAAGTGCCTCCCCTACCTCCTCTTCGCCTTACTTCATGATCCAGCCTCTTCCGCCAAATGTCATCTCTGTCTTGCTACCTGTACACGATGAGAACAGATGTTGTCTTTATTTTCATCTGCTATTAGGCTATATACATGCGGACTGATGGTTTAAGTGCCTCTTCGACTTCCTCTTCGCCTCTGCCTCCGACTGTCTGTTCCCTTTTGCCACATACCAACAGAAGAGAATATGGTGTGAACTAATTTTGTTCTTATTCTGCCTCACTATTCGGATATACTTGCTTAAAACACGCTCTGTATACTCTATCGTAGGACGTTATGCATCCTTATAGTGTCTTCAACCTATGTCTGTTCCCGTACTCCATGATGCTCGCCTCCAAACTCCCCAAAGACTATAGAAGAAAGATGGGAAAGCTTCTACCTAAAAGCGATAAAGAAAATGTGAGGCAGATATAGACCAGCTGCGCCATCTGTTGGGCCGACGCCAAACTATATCAAGTACGTCGTGTGCAAGTGCACGGTCTCCTCTTCATCTTCTTGTGACCTTATCGCTTTCTAGTTTGTATCATATGTATGCGTAGATCTTATTTTTGACTTTATGTATCAACAATATTTATTTTTTCATCATTCATTATGTATTATATGATTATTATGATATATTTCATCAGTGGTGGGTGGTAACTGCGAAGACCATACTTCATGAAGTGTATTTTACACACACACACATACACACACACACACACACACACATATATATATATATATATATATATATATATATATATATATATATATATATATATATATATATATATATATATATATATATATATATATATAGATAGATAGATAGATAGAGAGATAGATAGATCATAGATAGATAGATAGATAGATAAAATGGCTATTTACTTACATAAGTTAATTAGAGTATTTTGGACAAAGAAACAATGCTATAAAGGTAAAGTTCAGTTGTATTTGTCTATAAAATTATATACAACCAATATTTGCAGCCATATAGATACATGGCATGCATTGTGAGTTATAGAAAATGCATGAACACAGACACACAAGCAAAAGAAAATATGAGAAAGAAATATTGGTCTCATAATTATACACAAAGTAAAGAAAGATAATCAGACAGTAATACAAAGCAATAATCTCATGCAATATAGGAATGAGAATACTAAAGAAAATTACACAACAAATAGACGAGTATACTCACTTAGAAAAGTTACATAATACCAGGCCATATAAATTGGTTTATACCTGTCTTACACAAGGACATAACTTGAAGAAGAGTAAAGCAAACATGTGTAAAAAGCAGAACTTATAAAGATTATCTGAAGTACACATAAAATAACATGCATTTCACACATGCAAGCAGATGCATAGGCCAACAAAGCATAAGGTAAGCATAAACACAAATCAAGCAAGCACAAACATACAGCAGATAAACAAAATCAAGCAACAGGCACAAAATAAAGCATAATTTACTTCAAGCAGTATACATACCCTTGAGATTAGAAAATCCTTTTTTTCTGTAAAGATACAAAATAGTATTATGTACTATATAGGTATTAAGTATGTGCAATTTTTGCTAATTTCCTATTCCGTTTCTCACCACAGTCTCCAATACTTTCACCTCTTCCCCTTTTTCCTAAATTTCTATTAAAGAATTTTACATAGTAATGAATTCTCATACTAACATATTTTTTCATCATAATTTTGTGAAGTTCCTCACATAAATCGTTTTTTTCTTTCAGTCCTATTTTTCATTACCTCTAACATATTGGCACTCACATTCGACTTGAAAATAAAGTCTTTAATGTGTGCCCTAAAAATGAATTCATATTCTTTGATCATTTCAATGACCAATTTGCTAGGATACTTTAAATATCTTTTATTTTCTGAATCTTTTAGTGCTTGGTATATATTATCAGATGTGACTGCATAATTAGGATCAGTCACTTTCAATCTACAAGTTTCACAGTCATGATGTTTACTTATTACATGACACATATAACCTGCTACATACGATATTGCATTTTCCTCAGTCCCATCATATGAAGTGGAATTAAATGTTGTATTACTTTCCTCACTTAAAGGATCAAAAGATGAGAAATAATTTGCCAGCGAATTATTCTGAAAAGACTCTAAATTTATGCAATTACTTTGTTGGTCATTTTTTGAGGAATTATCATCAGGCTCTTCTATGTCACTGCTCACCTCTTTGTCATGATCAAAACAAGGGTTAAAAGATGAAAAATAATCAGAAAGAGCATTATCAATGGTACTGCCTCCTACTTGCTCCTGGCTTTCTAGATTTTCCTCCTCAAAATCATCCTCAATGCCTGAGGAATTCTCTTCTTTGCCTTTGGGTCTAATCAGTTCAAAAGTATGAAACTTGTCTATGTCACTCATTTTCATGAATTATTGTAAAATAGGCATTGCATCATCCAAACAGTTAGCCCTAACTGATGACTGAAATATGTGGTTGCTCATCATACCATTTATTAGCTTCTTAAATATTTGACAAGTTGGTGCGTCACTGTTTCCTCCAGCATTTCGGATGGTGCTAAATACATTTTCTAGGGCATCTTGATTAAGCCTATTAGTCATCAAATACTTATAATTATGATTTAAATGCATATCTTCCCAAAGTAATTTTATGCTTGCCAAATTCAGCCTCCACCCAGAAATGCATGGAAGTGGTCTTTTAGTGCCAATTACTTCCAAGGAATTAATCCATGATTCGAATTCAACTCGTCTTTCGAACTGTCCATTTTTTTCTGATATGGCACATTTACTACTTTTGAAGTGGTTTATTTGACAGCTATTAAATAAATCAAATAGCTTATCCATTTTTTCTACAAAAAATGCTGTTTGAGAAGCTTCAGATGGCAAGGCCCCTAATTCTGCATAAGTGTGTATGCCTGCTGCAACACTCTGACTGAAAACTTGCGCAGCTAAGGAAACGCGCATTCTTTCAAATGTATTGCAATATATATGTTTTGCTGAGAGCTTAGGTGCAAGGCGCAAGGTCATGGCATTGTCTCTTTTGTAAAACTCTTCAATATAATGCCATTTTACCACTGAGTTTTTATTGACAACAAAATCATATTTCATCAGATTATTACGGACACTTTTAAGCAGATGTGGTGTGTCATAAAAGAAATGTATCTTTTCCTCATTGTGTATTATAAATGGAGACTGTGGTGAAATATTTAGCTTTAGGTAGAGACTTCTATTTGTTGCATCTTGATCACATATGACAAACTTAGGCTGTAAACCTGTATCCTTCAACTTGGTCAAACAATCTAATAGCATGCACTTGAGGACATCTGGCTTAATGCTCTTACTAAACAAAAAATAATCTAAAGTCTGTTTCCACTTAGAGGCTAAGCCTTTAACCATAAATACCATGGCATACTTTGCAGTTGAATCTGATGACCCATATACACCTAAATTTTCAAGTCCATCAACCTCATCTTGGGCTATGTTATAATTCATCTTCTCCTTGACAGAAATTGCATCAAATGCTACTCCACAAACTTTATCCTGCTCAGACATATTTTCAGCCTTTCTTTTCAAAATTTCAAAGAGGGATTGATTCCAGCCAACATTGAACATAATTCTTTTCATCCAGTATCTTAGCATCCTTGGAGTGGGGAGGACAAATATGTGTGATAACAAATTATAGGTTCTTGCATTCCTAAAATAAAGGGACAATGCAAATGAACGTTGCTCATCTGAGTAACGTCTGCCCTTTTTTTTGGAGCCTGCTAACTGGATCTGACTTTTGAAAAACTCAAGGCCATAACCGTTTTGGTATTTCGAAGCATTTTTTATTATTTCTGAAGGTAGTGTGCATTTGGAACAGTCCTTCCTGACCGTCTTAAGTAAATGAACTCTTTTCAATAACCTTTTACTCTGGTTCTATATCTGTGGAGGAGCTTTGATGTTTTTGATTTGGAAGATAATGATTCCTTGTTTCTGTATAACCAGCAATATCTGTAATGTTTTAAGTCTCATGTGAATATGTTCATTTTAAATACAGTTTAGTATACACTTCATAAATATAGATGAGCAGACATGACAAATGTATTTAGTAACTGTCAACATTCCAATATGATATGGTTATAAACATGGAGGAGAGTAAAATGACCAGAAGGGTATATGTCAGTGAGATAGAAGGAGGGAATGCTAGAGGACGACCTCCAGTGAAATGGAGGGATAGGGTGCAAGAGTACGTTAGGGAGAGGGGTGGAAAGATCTTTGAGAAACTTTGAGCAGGCAAGGAGGAGTGTCTGGATAGAAAGTTGGAAACTCTTCTGCTGTGGCCATCCCCTGGTGGGAGCTCCTAGGAGAAGGCGTCCATGAAATGATGATGATGATATAAGTAAAATATCCTCTTCCATATCCATGAGAAAGTGGGTGTCACTCAGTCCAAGCACATCCATTCCCCCTTTCATACAAATCTTGACAACCATTCTTCTCTTGAATTCATTAATTATTCCATTCTCATTAAAACATACAACTCTCAACACTTTTCATATTGCCTTATTCACACTCGCTTTCCTGTCACAATTTGTCCATTTTATCCACCCATTGAGGGGCCACGGACAGATATCTAGCCCAGTGAAGTATTAGCCCTAGGAGCTACACCTTAAGTTATACACCTAGGCTGCGTTTACACCAAGCGAGTCACGTCGAGTCGTGTCGCGTCGCGTCGCGTCATGACGATTCATGACGTACCATGAATCGCCACCCCAGTTATAACACTGATTTATATCGGTTTTTGAAAGAAAACGTTTACACCGGATGCGTCGAGTCACGTCACGTCGCATTGCGTCGCGTCACGTCGTCACATATAGGGCTGGACCTATTTTTGACGTCAGTCACAGCGAGTCTGCCGTGGTGTGTTCAAGCATGCTGGTGGAACTCATAATCAACTTAGTTCAAGAGCCCCCTGCTATATATGATTCCAGTGACCGTAACCACCGGGATCGTGATGTCATCGCTGCTTTATGGAAAGAAGTTTTCAGTTTTACGTATCATCCTGAAGCATGCACACCATTCACTCAACCATTCATACATATGTTACATACAATACACACACTATTAAGATTGGGGCCTATCACAAAGCTATGTTAGTAGGACAAGGGACAAGGGGGAGTGGATATATTCATATACTTACTATGTATATTTTCAATATTTGTAAATAATAATGTACACCATTCATATAGCATCCGTTACGTTCAATCATACTCAAGCATATGCCAAGAAATTATACCCGTCACCAAAAATATGAAGTAAATCATAACTCGCTGATCCCTTCTGGGAGGAAAACGGCTCACCCAGACACATGAACATCAACTTACGTATGATAGAAAAAAAAACCCACCAGAAAAGAAAACAAAAGAAGAAAAACAACAGCAAGAAAAGAACTAAAAATAAAATAAAAAGAGAAGGATTTGAAAAATGCCAATAGAAAATAAAAGAAAGAGTAAAAGACCAATGGAAAACAAAATAAATACGATAAATTAATAAAAAAAAACGAAAACATGCATCCATTCTCCATGAAATCAAATGGGTCATTGAATACTGACTTGACTCGGGCTGACGCAGTCGGTGTAAACGGAGTGGCGTCAATATGAATCGCCTCAAATGACTTGACGTGGCTCAACTCGACGTGACTCGCTTGGTTTAAACTCACGCAGCCTTAAGGTGTACTAACAGTGCCAATAACGTCAAGGCGGGGATGGGTTGAGATACCCATCTAGGAGTACCTATGCTTGCTACCCTTTCCCCAATAACCGGTAGCTAGCTTTGTTGTGGCAATCTCGTAACCTCACATTAACCTCAATGGTTACGATACAAATGCTCTTTCATACTACTTCTAAACTGAAAAATCATCACCTAAAGTAGTGTGACATAAACATATAATTATATTACAGTATTAAACTGTTTTGCATGCTGTACAATTTATAATATCTGTGCATGATGATCTCATATAACGTACTTGGTGCAACAGGCTCAGAGATCTCTAGTTGTTCAGTAGGATGATGGTGTTCTCTTGAAGCACGTTCCGCAGCTTCTGAGGTCACTGTAAGATAAAAATGTGTCATGCTCTTACAATGAGCTAAAGCTACTGTATGCTACTGATTTGATGAGATATTATGTATTAAAAGTGTTTGGATCTTCAATATTTTATGAAAGAGTATTATTCTAATCATTCTTTGTTACATTATCTTGAAACTTGAAATTTTTTTTAACCCTATTCTGTGGTGAACATTGATAAAATACCTGTATTTAAATCAATAATTTAAATACAAACACTCAGAGTAGAAAATGAATACTCAAAGCCAATTCCAAATACCATTAGCAACATCTGTGTTACCACGTGTGTCAGCAGGTGGCACAGTAGTCATTCTCCCATCACCTTCAGTATCAGATACGTCCTTTAGGTCACCTGATAAAGAATAATGTTATACAGAGTTAGAGTTGACCTACAGTTTTATTAGGTTATTACACGCCATTGTTACCATAATATTAGACTATGATTTACCTAGATACACGTATGAATACACAACATTCCTGTAACACAGTTACATATAAAATTACATACCAAAACTCCCATCATCTTTGTCATATGTGACGTTTATGCCCACATCAGATGGTGTCACATACTCGATAGTGGTGTTATTGGTTGTTCTTGATGCTGTATATCAGAAATGGAAATTGATAAATCACATTATACATGAACAAAACAGTAATCTACTGTACAGTACAGAAAAAGTAAAACTGCATTGTAGCTCCACGCCTCTATTGTTACGACTACACTAACGAGAACTTCATAGAACACATTTCATTTATAGATTTATACATATCTATAGCACTGTCGCCTTGCTTCCTCGGGAGCGTCCCCCATACACTTTTCCTGGCACACTAAGCAAACTTATTTCTCTATAGTTGTTACACTCATTCTTACTCCCTTTACCCTTGTGCAAAGGCACGATAATTGCCCTTCTCCACTTATCTGGAGCTTTCCTCTGTTTCCACGCAAGAACGCATATCAAAAACATCCATTTTACTACTGTGTCTACATATCATAAACGTAAAAAGATTAAGGTTACTGGGGATCCATGGGGGCAGATACCGTTAGCCAGGTTAGGTTAGGTTAGACTAAGGAAAAGGGAGGTTTAATTAAGTCCATTTTAAGGGTATTCTGCTTTCATAACATGATTCTATAGACAAAATCAACGTTTTCTGTGAAGCTTTCGTTGATTTATTAATGAAAATAGAGGCACAGAGCTGCAATACAGTTTCTCCCATATCAAATAGGTACTGTAATGGTTTCATTATCACTGAACAATTGCAGCTTATATAATACTATACCTGAAGATGATCTGGCAGGGGTGTCATCTGGAGTAGTACCATCTGAAGTTCCTGTCTCTGAAATATAATGAAGTAAATGTGAAATGATGTACATGAATATCATATATGTTTCTATTACACATGAAAATTCATGCACATATAAGTTTATTAGAGTAATACTTCATAATGTAGTAATTAAATATATACATACCACCAAGATTTTGGTCTGGACATGCAAATTTGCAGAGTTTGTTTGAATTTCCAGACATGTAGTTTGTCGGTGAGAAGTGGTGGCTACACACACGAAAGCTTCTGTTTAACTGGTCACAGGTTTTTCCTTTCAAGTGTGGGATGTCGATAATGTTGACCCATCTCTGGCATCTAAAAATACATAGATAATGTAACTAACATCAGTTCAGTCTATAATGCTGACTGTTACTTTCACATGAAATTGTCCAGGTTGGTTAGGTATGGGTATTTAGTTGTAACACTCATATCAAGTTCAAGCTCAAGTTAAATATTCCCCCGAGGGCCACTCTCAGGAAGCATAAGTTGGGGTTGTGCGGGGATTGAAGAGTTGGGGGCAAGGCAAAGATTAGGTAAATGATGAATGGTGATCCTAGCTTAAAATTATAGAGAGGGGGTCTATTTTAACGATGTGAGATGGGATTTGATTCCACTCTTGGATGCTGTGGAAATCGTGTCAGAGTGTGTCAGTGATTGCCTGATATGTGTGGTATTCTAGGTTGTAGCTACCTTAAGTTGATTTTATATTTGTGGGGTGTAAGTAGGTTTCTTTGATTATGTTGACTGAACTGTTTGGTGATTTTGGTTGCCTGTGCATATATATTTGTCTGTTTGCCACAAGTGGGTCTAATTTAATGTCCTGTTTCAGCAAGATGTAGGATGTTTGTAATCATGTCTGACTCATCTAGCTGCTTTATTCTGTATAGCCTCTAGCTCAGTAATATTATTGTGAGTGTGTTGATCCCAGACAGTTTTGCAATATTCTAAGTGTGGCAGAACTACTGTCTATTTTCAAAAGGAGAGTTGGAAAAACTGCAAAATTCTCCATGTTTTAGTTCGGTGTAAGTTTTTTTCTTGTGGAAAACTATAGAAACCGAAGAAAAAAAATGCAACAAGAAAAATCTATCTCGAAGCAAACACTTATCAGAAAAAAAAAAAAAACTAACACAGAGGATTATTTTAAAAATATGACCATAAGAACATAATAGAATAAGAAAGCTACTTGAGGCTGTTTAACCTACACATGATAGTTCCTGTACATCACCTACACATACTATACTAATTCCACCATTCCTTCTCGTCCATAAATTTATCTAGTCTTCTTTTGAAACTCTATCAACTCTGCACTAACGATCTGACTACTAAGTCTGTTCCAGTCATCAACCACCCTATATGAAAACCAATTTCTTTCTATTTCCTTGTTGAATCTACATTTACCCAGCTTAAACCCGTCATTTCTCGTCCTGACCTGACTATTACCTAACCACAAGTTTTTTCCCTAGATCGAATTTATTATACCCTTTGAAAAAATGAACACCTAAATATGATTTCCTCTTACACTCCTAATACATTATATGACGAGTCTAGCAACATTATACGATGAATCAACATTATAGCATAAATATAGCACCATTATACCTGAATATAGCAACATTATACGATGAATATAGCAACATTATATGATGAATATAGCAACATTATACCCTGAATATAGCAACATTATATGATGAATATAGCAACATTATACGATGAATATAGCAACATTATACCCTGAATATAGCAACATTATACCCTGAATATAGCAACATTATATGATGAATATAGCAACATTATACCCTGAATATAGCAACATTATATGATGAATATAGCAACATTATACGATGAATATAGCAACATTATATGATGAATATAGCAACATTATACCCTGAATATAGCAACATTATATGATGAATATAGCAACATTATACCCTGAATATAGCAACATTATACGATGAATATAGCAACATTATATGATGAATATAGCAACATTATACCCTGAATATAGCAACATTATACGATGAATATAGCAACATTATATGATGAATATAGCAACATTATACCCTGAATATAGCAACATTATATGATGAATATAGCAACATTATACCCTGAATATAGCAACATTATATGATGAATATAGCAACATTATACCCTGAATATAGCAACATTATATGATGAATATAGCAACATTATATGATGAATATAGCAACATTATACCCTGAATATAGCAACATTATATGATGAATATAGCAACATTATACCCTGAATATAGCAACATTATACGATGAATATAGCAACATTATACCCTGAATATAGCAACATTATACGATGAATATAGCAACATTATATGATGAATATAGCAACATTATATGATGAATATAGCAACATTATACCCTGAATATAGCAACATTATATGATGAATATAGCAACATTATACCCTGAATATAGCAACATTATATGATGAATATAGCAACATTATACGATGAATATAGCAACATTATATGATGAATATAGCAACATTATACCCTGAATATAGCAACATTATACGATGAATATAGCAACATTATACCCTGAATATAGCAACATTATACGATGAATATAGCAACATTATATGATGAATATAGCAACATTATACCCTGAATATAGCAACATTATACCCTGAATATAGCAACATTATATGATGAATATAGCAACATTATACCCTGAATATAGCAACATTATGCGATGAATATAGCAACATTATACCCTGAATATAGCAACATTATGCGATGAATATAGCAACATTATGCGATGAATATAGCAACATTATGCGATGAATATAGCAACATTATGCGATGAATATAGCAACATTATACCCTGAATATAGCAACATTATATGATGAATATAGCAACATTATACCCTGAATATAGCAACATTATATGATGAATATAGCAACATTATACCCTGAATATAGCAACATTATACCCTGAATATAGCAACATTATACGATGAATATAGCAACATTATATGATGAATATAGCAACATTATACCCTGAATATAGCAACATTATACGATGAATATAGCAACATTATATGATGAATATAGCAACATTATACGATGAATATAGCAACATTATATGATGAATATAGCAACATTATACCCTGAATATAGCAACATTATATGATGAATATAGCAACATTATACCCTGAATATAGCAACATTATATGATGAATATAGCAACATTATACCCTGAATATAGCAACATTATATGATGAATATAGCAACATTATACCCTGAATATAGCAACATTATATGATGAATATAGCAACATTATACGATGAATATAGCAACATTATATGATGAATATAGCAACATTATACCCTGAATATAGCAACATTATATGATGAATATAGCAACATTATACGATGAATATAGCAACATTATACGATGAATATAGCAACATTATACGATGAATATAGCAACATTATACCCTGAATATAGCAACATTATACCCTGAATATAGCAACATTATACCCTGAATATAGCAACATTATATGATGAATATAGCAACATTATACCCTGAATATAGCAACATTATATGATGAATATAGCAACATTATACCCTGAATATAGCAACATTATATGATGAATATAGCAACATTATACGATGAATATAGCAACATTATACGATGAATATAGCAACATTATACCCTGAATATAGCAACATTATACGATGAATATAGCAACATTATACGATGAATATAGCAACATTATATGATGAATATAGCAACATTATATGATGAATATAGCAACATTATATGATGAATATAGCAACATTATATGATGAATATAGCAACATTATACGATGAATATAGCAACATTATATGATGAATATAGCAACATTATATGATGAATATAGCAACATTATACGATGAATATAGCAACATTATATGATGAATATAGCAACATTATACGATGAATATAGCAACATTATATGATGAATATAGCAACATTATACCCTGAATATAGCAACATCATACCATGAATGTACCAACATTATAGATTTTTGGCTAGTTTAGTAAAGTTCTTCACTTTATCTTTGCCGCAGGTTTTCACACAGGTTCCCATACTTGTTGGGGGAGATTAACTCATTAACTATTGATTTGCGGCGGTAGTTTCATACAAGGCTTTCTTCACACATTATATGCACAAAATACTCGCTCTAGTAAAGTACAAAATGCCAATATGAGAAAATATCTGGACGTAAGGTGAGGTTAACCTGGACCACTTGCTAAAGCTGTTACTGTGACACTAGAGGGGAACAAATATATTATTTACTCTAGTTTGACCAACCTAATTTCATCTAACTAAGCCTATCTAGATATGTAAATGCACTCAAGTATGGTGTTAGGCCACAGTGATACTCTGTCCTATCACTAATATGAGGTCGGCCATGATATGCCAAGGCACCTCAACATCAGTAGTACACAGATTGACCAAATTTATACCATGAAATATGTCAGAATCAAAGATCTGGAGCATGGCATTTAAAAATATGATACCATTTGTTTCTGATAAATGTTTGCTTCTCGTAACTACATTTCTAACGGTTTATACGATAATACACAATGCTTACCTTTTTTCATCCTTCGGGAATACGTGAAAAATAAGATTGGCATCCTTTTCCTTTCGTCTGCCACAGAGAGAACACGGATGGGACATCCCCGACATTGTTGTTGTTTCGGGCGGCGGCGATCTAGTCGCTCACCTGAGCCCTGCTGGTGTCGTCCTGTGAGGGCTTCACAGGCGCGTTAGCTGCCCCGTCTTCCTGAGGGAGGCGCAGGTGAAGCGGATGACAGCCTCCTGTCGTGAGGGGGGGACGCCTACCGCCGCCAGCAGCGTGGGCAGGTCAAAGGTGGGCATGTCCAGGGAGCGGAGTTGGTGTCGGAGCAGCACTCGCTGGGAGTGGTGGCGTAGGCAGTTCTCTCTCTCTCAAGAATACCCCATATTTGCCCCTCAGATGTTGATCTGCATTATTATTATTAGTAGTATTATTGTGTGTATGTGTTCACCACAACGCAATGTACGCTGTAGCTGTAATATTTTGCTGTAATATTTTCTTCATATTTTTTCAGTATGTAATTCTATATGTGTGCTTTGTCAATCTTTAGTAGATACTCTGACTACATACTTCTACTACTATGTTACATGTGTGCGTGTGTGTGTGTGTGTGTGTGTGTGTGTGTGTGAGAGAGAGAGAGAGAGAGAGAGAGGGAGAGAAGCAGCCGAGCTGTTACACATTTGAGGTTGGAAGAGGGAAGGACATCCCCCCCGGCCTACTGAACCTACTCCTGGGAACAGCGGTGTGACGGGTGCGCCAGCATGTTAAAATACGTTGGAAATGGCAGTGCAGCAGGAAGTGCTCAATGGTGTCCTCAACGGTCCTGCACCAGGGGCAGGCAGGGTCGGGGCCAGGCACAGGCGGTGGAGGTAAGCGCTGAGGCGTGTGGCTCAGGTGGAGGCGTGTCAGGTACTCCACGTGTCAAAGGTAAACAAATAGATTTGGGGTCTTGATCTTGGTCCTGGGTGTCGATACTACACCAGTGCCATCTAGCGAGCCGACGCCAGGATGCTCACAGAGTTTCGTTCAGCTTTCCCGTCTTTCTTCTATAGTCTTTTTCTTTGACAAAACCATCTGGGCATTGTGGGTAAAACAAATGCGCATCGGTGACGTCACGCCTAGCCCAGCAGAGTGCCGCGCGGCGTGCCGGAGTAAGGAAGTGTACGTGTGGCGTGCGTGTTGAGGTTCCCGGCGGGTGTGTCGCGCGTGTCGTGTGTCTGGCGTATATAGTATGCTGGCGGCGGCGGGCTGAGGCGACCCGACGCGAGGATCAAAGTGAGGAACGGCGTGGTGTGGTTCTTGCAGGGCATCATACGCGGCGTATAGGCTAGGCCAGAAGCGAGGCAGGGGAGACTGGTGGGTGGGATGGAGTGAGTGCCCTGCCGCCTGAAGCCTTGCCCTGCCCGGCTTCCTCCTTCCCGTGTGGCCATTAGTAATTATTGCAGAGGTTTTAGGCTTTTTCATGTTTATATCCTTCTGGGGAGTAAACTCAGGGTTTCCTTGAAGACAAATAAGTAGTAACACTTGGAGGAGGTGGTTCCGTGCTGCGATTGGCTGCCGAGCGTGACGTCATCGATGCCTGGCCGGTGATGTTGACGCCGCGGCGGTGATCCGGAGTGTTTGTGAGTTGCGTTTCCTCCCGCCCTGACGAGAGGGACTAGGCGGCGGGCGTGTATGTAGCGTGTGCGGGGCTTGAGCCTGACACACTGATGAGGGTGTGAAGGGGCGGGGAGCGTGGGCGTGAGGGAGTGATGTTCAAAGTCATCGCACCTCAGGCTGCTGGGAAGAGAGAGGAAGGAGGGAGGGAGAGGAGTGTCATATGGGAGTAAGACAAGCCGAAGCAAGTCTCGATGATGTATTAGAGAAACTGCATTCAGTGGTGTTCATTCTCGATAATGTGTTGATTTGACGTATGCATATGGTTGATTTTGATGAATGTATGGTTGTTTTAGCTTTGAACTATTACGTGTTTGTCATTCTTGCCGCGTCCATAAGGCTTCCGGCAATGTCGTAACGAGCGAAGTATCCTGAGCTCATCAAGGTTCCCTGCTAATGTTCCGAGCAAAGTGTCGCTCCGTGCGTGCCTGAGTGAACCTGCCCGGCGCGTCGTCTCTCATCTCGTCTCATTAACCAAATCTGGTGAAACTTTGTACTTCACCCGACGCAATCTTTTTATTCCCTTTTTTGTTTGAGTATTTTTTTTTATATATTTACAGTACCCCCCCCTCTCTCTCTCTCTCTCTCTCTCTCTCTCTCTCTCTCTCTCTCTCTCTCTCATTCTTTTTAGGTTCTTCAGTGACTTGTTTCTTGACACCTGAATTCCCGTCCTATTTCTGTAACCTAACTATTCCTGAGGGTACTTCAGCTTTCCTTCTAATTATGACGAACCTTCCCCAGTCACCAGGGTCATTGAGCTGTAAAACAAGGGACTATAAGGTTGTCCTTGTTACAGCTGTGGTTTGACGGATCACTAAGGACAACAAATGACGATCAGGAACAAAACGCTTGAAAATAAAGCACACAACCAAGACAAACCACGTGCGATTACTCTCCTCGCAGTAAAGAAACCGGAATGAATATAATGGTATGAATGCTCTGAGTTTCAACAAGGTAATAATGACTACCGATCAGCCTCTTCCTCTACCTGGCTTGTCTTTCCCTTCCCTTGTCCTCCCTCCCCTTCCCTTGTCCTCCCTCTTCCCTTCCCCCTCTCGCTGTCTTTGCCCTCCCCACCATATGACTTACTCCTTTTAACCTCAATCCCCTCAGCTGGTCCCCCTTCATTACCTCCCCACTCCCCTCCTCTTATCCTCGTACGACTCCCTCTTCCCCTTCGATATCCCCACTATGCCTTTATCCCTCCCCATACTTCCCCCTTCTCTCCCACTCCACCTCCCTTTTCTGCCGGCTTCCGCTCATCACCCCCCTCGTCTCCCTCCCTCTCTTCCCTCCTCCCTCTCTCGGCCCTTCCCCCTCCCCTACCACCTCTCCTGGTCCAGTGCTCCTCTTGCTCCCTCCGTCCTCCCTCTGTGATGCATGGCCGAGGAAGGGATGACTTGTAATATATGAACGGGGAAAAGATCTACTGTGGATAAGTATTTTGTTTGAGTTTTATGAAGGCGAATTTTTTCCTTAACATGAACTGCGTAAGGTAGAATTTTCGTTAACAAAGCAACTTGTAGTTTCGATTTTAATGGTAGTTTGCGTGTATCACTGTTTTGCTCATAGTCTTGCCTCAATGGTGAATTTTAAAGTCCCTGCTCGTTTTTCTTTTTTTCTTTTTTTATATTTTCATAATGTCTATTATAGCGGAGCGAATGCGTTTAATGTGTGTGTGTGTGTGTGTGTGTGTGTGTGTGTGTGTGCGCTTGAATCACAGAGTATTTGCATATATCATGGAACACACATGGAATAGGTTGTCAGTTTTAGTAATTGATAATGTTAATAATAATAACAATAATAATAATAATAATAATAATAATAATAATAATAATAATAATAATAATAATAATAATAATAATAATAATAATAATAATAATAATAATAATAAAAGTAATAAAAGTAATGAATCCAGTGCTATAGTATGCAGGTGGAGCTGTTGTTTCTAAAGGATGGAAAGGTAACAGGATGATGAAAGGGGTGATGATACTGGTGTGTGTGGGGGGGGGTACTGGTGGTGTTGAGGTGTCGATGATGGTGGTGGTGGTGATGATGTTGCAACAAATGTGTGGAACTAAATATAGAGAACGTAATGAATTTAACGCCTAAAAAAAAGTAAAATGAGTTAAAGAAAAGTTAGAAAGTAATTACCTTGAAGAGTTACATAATGGAATAACACGAAAGAAAAAAAAAGAAGAGAAAAAAAACGAATGACCAGACTTGACAAAAATCATGAGCGGGAAGAACAAAAAAAAAATTGATATTGGAATAATGAAACCATATAATAAACCAATGTAAAAAAAATGAGCGTAAAAGAGCAGAAACGATAAAAATGACTAATTGGAAAATGTAGTGGCAGGAGAACTGACGAGACGACAGGCGTCGTGGCGGGGAGGGAGGGAAGCATAAACAATGTTGTACGTTTATTTTCGATCACGCAAGTATCGTTATATATTTTCAAGAGTACCATTATTTTCCTGTATCTTTATCATAACTTAACTAAATATATTTTAGAAGCTAGAAAAAAAATAGAAAAGAAATATTCAATGATGTCTTATGAAGAGTTGTCGAAATATTTTGACACAAAGTGTTTTCGTTCACTAAGGAACAAGTCAAATGAAGTCCAACTATCGACATATTACTCAAACAGAAAGTAAAATTATCTTTTCATGATCATTGTTGACAACAGTAAATCTAACATATGCACAATATATAGGACATGCATAATTAGTCGATATCCTAAACTAGGATGGCGTAATTGATTTAATTTATACTCTCGTATGATGATGACGTCATCGCCCGCGCACCATACCTATTATTCATCCCTGACTCACTCTTTGCCTTTCGTGGTCAACATAACGATAACAAAAGCTTTCCGTGGACTTTTAATGAATGATAGTGATCAAGGGAAGATGCCCACAGCCTATAACTACCGAGGGATAGTGGGAGATGGAAAAATAAGAATAAATAGCTTCAGAGTAGTCGTGTTTTGTAACTCCAAGCTCACTCTTTGCCGCCGATCGCAAACATCATTGCCTTTCTTGGTCAATATAACTATGACAAAAGCTTCATGTAGACTTTTAATGCTTGGAGGTGATCAGTGGAACATGTCCACAGCTTATAAGTGCCATAGAATAATCGAGGAAGGTAGGGAAATAAAAATATATGGCTTTGAAATGGAGGTGGTGGTCGGGCGGGTAGGCTAATGGCAGCGTTGCCAAACATTAGGCTATGGTCGAGTGTTCGTAGAGGCGTCCGGAATTTTGATAGTTCAGATAATTATGGCAACCCTACCTATGAAGGCATTCTTCATTCATCATCGTTACTGAGCAATTTTACTATATATTCCAGTGACCATGCTTATGATAAGAAGCCATCATAGTGAATAAAAGGTGTTTAATGTGAAACCTTATTATTTGATCGTTTCTTAATCAATAAAACGCAAAGTAATGCCAGTAACTGTCCATTCGTTTCGTGTCATACTGTGCGTGTGTATTAATAACTGCAGGAGACAGTTTATGGAATGACCCAGAATATATATATATATATATATATATATATATATATATATATATATATATATATATATATATATATATATATATATATATATATATATATATATATATATATATATCGCCTAAATCTGAACAACGTATAACAACTGTTTTGGAAAGATAAGCACACGACGTGAGCTAAATCATTTCAAGGTTGTCTTCGGTACTGAAGACAACACATGACATTCGCAGTTGCATTTTTTAAAGCAAATGAATGTATAATTGTAATTGAGGTACTACTATGTTATTTTACCGTGTTTTACATCACAACGTATTATAGATTATCATTAAAAGGGAACATTATAACATAAACAATAAATACACATCGCTTCCGTTACCTTCAAATGCTCCCGTACGAAACATTTTGAGAGGGGCGACATCACTTCATATCGCGACTGTACATGATGAGGTAATGCATTGGTGCCATAGTAATTTGTAGAGCTTGCTGTTATTTCGTATTATTGCTGCTATTATTATTATTATTATTATTATTATTATTATTATTATTATTATTATTATTACTACTACTACCACCATTACTACTACTACTACTACTACTACTACTACTACTACTACCACTGGTACTATCCTACCACTACCTACTACTATTACTGCTGATGTTACTGTCCCTACTACTGCTACTACTACCACCGTTGGTACTACCCCCACCACCACACCAACTACCACCATGGCCACCACTATCATTACAACAACCACTGTTGATCATCACCACCGCCGTTGCTCACCCAGACAAGAAAACATACAATTTGATGCCTCAACTAACTCGAGAGAAAAGCGCCCACCGTGTACTACTCTGTATAGGGTCGCGTGACAGGGCTTTAGAGAGGGAGAGAATGGGAAGCGGCGTGTGTCCTTCCTGTGAGTGTGTTAATAGGCGTGACGTAGCGAATGGGATGTCGATACAAAGGTTAATGGAATGCGAAATGGAAACAAAGACAATACATTGCAGCGCTCGTGAATGATACAGAGACGGACTTTGATGATTAATACAAGAATGAATAATAAAAGGTATTGTAATGGATGATAAGTTCTTTCTTTGTTGATGCAGAGAGATGGAGAATATAGGGATAATGAGGAGACTGCTGACAATGATGATAATGATAAGTGTTCTGTGATAATGAATACTAATGATAACAGTATTAATAGGTGATAATGGTAATAAATGTTTTATGATGGTAAAAAAAACACATCTAAAATGACCATATAATGGAAAGGGAGGAAGAAAAAATACAAATGAAGGATTGACAGAGGAAGGAGAAATAAATATTGCTAATACTACTACTACTACTACTACTACTACTACTAATAATAATAATAATAATAATAATAATAATAATAATAATAACAGTAATAATGACAATAGTAATAAAAAATAATTATCATAACAAAAATATAAAAAAAAAGTAATATGAATTCCTGGGTAAGGTCGGGCGGGGTTAGTTTGATAAGAGATTTCATTATCTGCTTACTGACATCTTGGAGACTCCTTATGTTCTTGTTATACATATTCTGCTAAGTGAATGATAATGAAAATTTTGATAATAATAAAAATGATAAAATAATAATATACACTGCAACACAGTCTAACGCCAGGCAGACGAGCGACGCGGCATCAGCTGGACAAGTAAAATTTCACCATTAAA
Source organism: Eriocheir sinensis (assembly GCF_024679095.1). NCBI lineage: Eukaryota > Metazoa > Arthropoda > Malacostraca > Decapoda > Varunidae > Eriocheir > Eriocheir sinensis. The sequence continues at coordinate 252,705 of NW_026111981.1, forward strand.
AAAACATATGTTTTCGCTGATGCATAAAGATAATAAAAAAGTGAATGTCAAAGGGGACGACCAGCCAGCCAGCCAGGCAGACACCACCACCACAGTCAACATCATTACCGCCTGCACCACCACCACCACCACCATTATCATCATCATCAACACTATAGTCCGTTTCATTCCGTCTGTCCACTCACGAACGTACATGTGGCACCTGCGCATTGTTAGTCCGTGATTGCGTGAAGATCAACTTTATATTTTCAGAGATATATTTGAATGTTCGTGTATACAAAAAAAAAGCGTCCTTTTCTATGAACCGCAAACGTTCCAATTTGCATCGATAATCTACCATACAAGCACACGAAAGAATAATGTATATCACACAGTATAGTCTGATCATACTCGAACGATTCATAGCCTTTCAGATTCCCATTTTTCATCTCATTCAGGTACATAGAGTGATATCTGACTCTGGAAGTGTCTATATATAAGGAATTTGATGTGTTGCATGTAAACAGCACGGGTAGCCTAATATTCTAAATAGCCTATCTTCGCATTCAACAGTTATTATTTACTATTTCATGTTATTTCGATTAATAATCATAATTTACTTCCAGTAAATTATTAAGATATCATTTACATGCGCTTGCAGGGCTAGATGTCTTTTGAAATACCTGAAATGAGCCATCAATCAATGAATTTGAAAACCACAGATCGTTCGAGCATGATGTGACTATGTTGTTTGATAAAAGTTTGTCTTTTCATGTGCTTGTATGTTAGATTTTCGATGCAAATGACTGACTGTTTTTTGTACACATAAATATTCAAATATATTATTGAAAAATAAGCTTGAATGTCTATCACAACGGTTGATTTTCACGTATTCACGAACTAGAAATGCGCAGGTGCCACATCCATCAAAATTCCCGCTCTGTTGGTACACAGACGGAATGAAACGGACTATACCACGATCACCATTTCCATTAGCCTTGTTTTACCTTATGCATTATGACTTTATTCTCCTTCACAACCTGTACCCCTTGACGTCAGGTATTTTGTCTTAGTTCTTTAATTGTTCAGCTTAATCGTCGGTATTTTCCTTTGCACACTTTCTGCCTCGAGTCGTGGCAATGTTCCCAAAATCTAACTTCCTTCTAAATTTTTCCCTCTTTTTACCTTTCGATTCACCATATACTTTTCTCTTCTATTCCTATACTCTCCTCATGATCATCGCATTTTTTTCTTGCACACGCACCCTTTTTCTTCCTCCTTATGTCAACATTTCCCACTTCTACCTCCTCTTACATAACTCTATTCGCCTTTAATTTTTTTTTACTTTTTACTCCTGGTCATCGGAATATTTTTTTTTCTATCTCATCCTCATTCTATCTCCCTTTGTCATTATTGCCCACTTCCGCTCCCTCCTCGTACCTTTCAATTCACCTTTTTCTCTTTGACTCCTTTTTAATGTTACAATTGTATTGGCACTCACCACATGACTGCTAAGCCTATTCCACTCATCCACAACCCTGTTAGTAAACCAGTTTCTGCCTATGTCCCTGTTGAATCTGAGTTTATCCATTTTAAACACATTACTTCGTGTCCTACCCGGCTCTACCTCTTATGAATATCCCCCTTATTAAAGCCATTCATCCATTTATAAACCTCGATCATGTCTCCACGCACCCTTCGCCTTTCTAGAGAATGCAAGTTTAACTGTTTGAGTCTTTTCTCGCATGGCAAGTTTCTCAACCCCTGAATCATCCTCCTTTGCACCGATTCTAACATTTTGATATCCATTCTATAGTAAGGTGACCAGAACTGAACCGCATAATCAAGATGAGGTCTAACTAATGCTAAAAATATCGTTTGAGGAAGACGTAGGCGCTTCTGTTATTTACACTCCTTGAAATAAATCCCAGTACCCTGTTTGCTCGATTTCTAGCTTGAATGCATTGTGCCCTTGGGCGGAGATCAGAGCACACTAAGACCCCTAAATCCCTCTCGCATCCAGACCTGCTTATGGAAGTGTCATTTAAGCAATAGTTATGTGAGGGGTTGTTCCTACTTACACTCAGAATACTGCACTTCCCTACATTGAACTCCATCTGCTATTTATCCGCCCAGTCATACAATCTGTTTAGTTCATCCTGGAGAATACTAGCGTCCTGATCTGAATCAATTACTCTACCGATCTTGGTATCATCTGCAAACTTACTGACATCACTACTTATTCTCTAAGTCATTGATATAAATAATAAACAAAAGTGGACTTAAAACCAAACATTGTGGGACCCCACTCGTAACACATCCCCAGTCAGATCTTTTACCATTGATTTGCACTCTTTGCTTCCTATTGCTAAGCCACGCCGTGACCCAGTTCAAAACTTTACCCTCTACTCCGTGAGCCTGTAGTTTAAGCAACAGTCGTTGGTGAGGAACTTTGTCAAATGCTTTACTAAAACCAAGATAGATTACATCATAATTTTCATCTCTGTCAACCGCCTCAAATACTTTATTGTAAAAGGACAAGAGATTGGTGAGGCATGACCTACCTTTCGTGAATCCATGCTGCGAGTCGTGAATTAAGCTATGTTTCTTATACTCTGCTTAGATCTATGTTTCTCTATACCTCTCAATACTTCTCCCTCCTCCACCTTATCCTTACCCACCTTCCTTTTCCCCTTTCTCTCCTTTCTCTCGTTTTTTTCTTTTCCTTCGTCACTTTTTCGCTCTCCCTTTCCCTGTTTCTCCCTCTTCCCTTTCTTTCTCCATTACCCCCACTTTCCTCTTCCCTTTATCCCTCAGTCGCCCTTTTCCTATGTTTGACTTCTTCCCTTCCCTTCCTCTTTTCTCCTCTCACTCTAACCTTTTCTCCCCTTATTTCCCCTTCCCTCTCCACTTCCCTTCACCCCTCACCAACTCTCCCTTTCCATACCTTTCCTTATCTTCTCCCCAATCCATCCTCCCCCTTTCCCTTCCCCTTCCACACTCTTCTCCCTTCACCACATCTTCCCAGTTGTCGGTGGAGACAAGGCGGCAAAAGAAGAGAATAAACCATCCCAGAAGAGCACAACGTTGATGACCTGCACGTTCCTGCTAAACAGTGTTCATTTACATTAAAATGACTCAACAAAAAAAGATGAAGAAGGCTAACTGCTGCGGGTGCTTCGACTGGCTCTTCGCCAGGCGGGCGCGCCGCAGCCCCTCCGAGGACCTCGACTCTTTCGTCGAGGAAATAAAAACCGCGGGTGCCCAGGACGATGCGGGCGAACTGGGACAAGCGTCCCTAAGCCTGGTCTGCCTGCAGAACGCAGCTCAGCCTCTCGCTGTGGTGGAGGAGGAACCTCCCTCCGACACCCAGGATGCTGACGGTGTGGTAGGAAATGGAGGAAAGGAGGGCAATGGCAAGAGGCCTCAAACCCTCATCATTACAGTCCACTTGGTCAAGAGAGAAAGGGTCAACAAGCCACTGGACGAAACAACAGTCGCAGTAAAGGACTGGACGCCGGAGAGCCGTGGCAAGAGGGTTCAAACTCTGATCATTACTCAGCTCAGGGTCAAGAGAAAAAAGATCAAACAGCTTCCCTCCGAGCATCAAGGCACTGCTGGGGACGCTCCTTCCAGCAGGGGCAAGGCAGTTACCGAGCCACCAAAGAAGCCCCTCAAAAGCAGCCTCAAAAAGCAGGATGCACCTCAAAACACGGACAAGAAAATTGTCAGGTTCAACTTCCAAAACCTGAACGCTTTCGTCAAGGATCGTGAACTGTACTGTGGCTACGAGTACTTCAGGTATGGCTTCCCTCTCTCCAGCATTCCTTCTGAGCTACAAAAGCTAAAGGAAAGAACAGTGAAGCCACAGAAAGAGCCACCAAAGGAAGCTGTAAACAAACTGCCAGAGCCTCAGAAAACAGCAATAGAGAAAGCAGCAGATTCAGACAACAAAAACACTGAGCCACAACATCTCACAGGGATTCTCAAGAAAGGAAAGACGGCCAGCACCGTTCATAAATGTCTCCGCTTTGACTTCCAAAACTTGAACACTTTCGTCAAGGATCGTGAGCTGTACTGTGGCTACGACTACTTCAAGTATGGCTTCCCTCTCTCAAGCATTCGTTCTCAGCCGCAAAAGGTAAAGGAAAGAAAAATGAAGCCACAGGAAGGGCCAGTAAAGGACGCAGTAAACAAACACAATACACTACAGGAGCAAACAGTTAGAGAAGCAGGCTGTACACCGATGAATACCACTATTGGAGAGAAGTCTCCTAAAGGTATCCTTAAGGGAGAAAAGATGCCACAGTCCACCTGTCCAAAACATGTGGGCTTCAACCTTGGTAACCTCCGCGCCCCCGTTAAGGAACGTGAGCTGCACCGTGGCCACGGCTACTTCAGATACGCCGCGCCGCTGGAAGCCACTCAGTCTCCCAACTTTACCTCGAGGCCTCACCACCAGCCAGTTAGATCCGCCTCTAACTCGCTGCGAGGAGCACCTCGGCACCTCGGGAGGCCGTCACAGTGGAGCAACGACTCCTTCCAGCAAAACAGTGGCCGGAATGCTGCACACAACTACACCAACAGCCGCCACTCGCAGCACCGCCAGCACAACCCCAGCAGCCACGTCTCGCCAAGATACGAACCAAGGCATTTCTACGGACAGACAAATCCAGGCATCAACTCCCGCACCAGAAGTCGTGTCAAAAGAGGCGCCAAGCCGAGTGGTGGTGATTTTCTGTGAGCACCGGGCGAGTACACAGAGTCGTGATCAAACTCAAATGCTCAGCGACGTACAGTTGACGTACATTGCGGGTGCATTTCGCAATACCCGCTGAACAGTAACTGTCGTTGATTGGTGATTTATAACAATGACTGAGGAGTACCAAGAAGCACCACAAACACACTGAGAGGAACGGCTCGCCAGCTGACTACAATCACCATGCAGAGGAACACATCCCACGGAACGGTGCCACTTCTACGGAACAAATCGTTCAAGAGTGTCGCATCTGTGGGGAGTGATTCGATGCATGTGTGTGGCTACATTTCTTATCTTATCTTTCAAATGAAAAAATAAAAATAAAATATTATTCTTCATTTTCACTCCTTTGTTCTTCCCTGTCTTTTTCCCTCCCATTCTTACATCTCAATACTTCTCCCTCCTCCCCTTATCCTTACCTACCTACCTTTTCCCCTTTCTCTCCTTTATCTCGTTTTTTTTTCATTTTCCTTCGTCACTTTTTATCGCTCCTCCTTTCCCTGTTTCTCCCTCCTACCTTTCTCTCTCCATTACCCCCACTTTCCCCTTCTCTTTATCCCTTAGTCGCTCCTTTGCTATGTTTGACTTCTTCCCCTCATCTCCCCTCACCCTAACCTTTTCTCCCCTTATTTCCCCTTCCCTCTCCACTTCCTTTCACCCCTCACCACCTCTCCCTTTCCATACCTTTCCTTATCTTCTCCCCAATCCTTCCTCCCCCTTTCCCCTCCCCTTCCTCTCACTTCTCCCTTCGCCACTTCTTCCTGGTCCTCCTCTCCCTTCTTTCCCATCCTTCCTCCTCCCCTCTCCTTCCCCTGCTCCCTTCCCTCGCTGAAAAGCGCCGGGTTGTGAAAGTCTCTCTCGTGACCGAGGCTCAGGACAAGCGATTGGTCTTTAAGGCGTTTTCAAGACCCTGTGGGAGAGAACTCCCAGTGTTGGAGGCATCTTACACAGCAGTATCTAATTTCCATGCACAATTTTTATACAATTCAATTTATGGTCACAATTTAAGTTATTTCGAAAGCGCTTTTAATATTTGCCCAAACTGTTAACTCGCTTAAATTTCTAACAATGCCTTCGAACCTTAAGTGTGACGTCTGTCCCGGACGTTTTGCAGCTCAGTTCTTCCAGCTGAGTAAAACTAGCCGCCTCTGCGTTCAAAGATTACATCTTCATAAGGCTGTGACTGAATGGAAAGTCAAGCACAATGATCTTGAAAAGAAATTTGTAGCCCTTCAGGAATTTGTTTTAACTAATGTGGCAGTGACTCCACCATCGATGGTGGAGAGGCCCTCCACTGAGACTGTGCCATCTCCAGACGACCCTCCTGCTTCACGGGAGGACGTGTTACCTGCCTCACAGGTTGACTCCCAGCCTGCCTCACAGGATAACCCCCAGCCTGCCTCACAGGCGAACCCCCAGCCGGCCTCACAGGCTACACCCCAGCCTGCCTCACCGGCTAACCCACAGCCTGCCTCACCGGCTAACCCCCAGCCTGCCTCACAGGCTAACCCCCGGCCTGCCTCACAGAACAACCGCCAGCCTGCCTCACAGGCTGACCCCCAGCCTGCCTCACAGGCTAACCCCCAGTCTGATTCACAGGCTAACTCCCAGCCTGCCTCACAGGACAACCTCCAGCCTGCCCCACTTAACGCTTCTCTTCCTGCTTCACAGGATGTCGGGTTCCAACCTGTAAGGAATGGAGCCAAACCGAATCAGGCAACGAAGGTTTTACTGATCCCCACTACCTTCAATAGGTTCCAGGTGCTGGCAGACACCATGGAGGATGAGTTCGAGACTCGCCTAGTTGGGGACTCCATGGTGCGTGGCCAGCTGGTTGAGTTCTGTGGTCGTTCATCAAACGGCCGCAGAAAACGTTACTGCTATCCAGGTGCCAGACTGGACGACATCACCGCAGCGTGCGACGATGTCACGAGAAATGCCGACCGAAACACCCTCTTTGTCAATAACGCGGGGACAAATGACGTAAAGACAACCCTTTCTGAGGAACTGCTTGAGAAATACCGCCGCATGATCAAGCAGTATAAACGTAAAACGGATGCCAGTAACATCATAATCTCAGGAATCCTCCCGAGGGTCGGTGCCGAATCTAGCTTTTACAGTAAGGCCTTCAGCACAAACAACAGACTTCAGTCCCTTTGCTCACAAGAAAACGTCCAGTTCGCTAACTTGTGGAACAATTTTTACTACGATTCAGACTTGTTCCTTCCTGATGGCATTCACTTAAACCCTGTTGGAGCAGCCCGTTTCGGGAGGCTGCTCTGTGACCAAGTGGCTCTTCGAAAGCCAAAAAAACGCGGAGGCGAGAACACCAGCAGCTCCACCGTAAGGGTGCACTCAACCCGCAAAACTCCCGACTCGAATCACATTAAAGCTTGCTATGTAAACGCTCGTAGCCTACGTAACAAATTTGAAGACTTAGAAGTCCTCGCAGCTACAAATCATTATCACATCATCGGAGTCACAGAATCTTGGATAGACACTTCAAATAGAGATTTCATTGCGGAATATAGATTACCGGGTTATACCATTTTTAGTCATGAAAGAGAGAACAGACAGGGTGGAGGCGTTATCTTTTATATCCACAACTCTCTCCATCCAGTACCCGTGAAAACAGATATTATAACCAATGTAGACACGGTCTTCATTGAAATTAAAAATAAATCTTGTAAAATAGTAATTGGACTTATCTACAGACCGCCAAGGCAGACTCTTGATATCGACCACGCATTAAGTGAATTATTATTAGAAACAAGTAGCAGTTGCGAGGCGGTAATTGTTGGGGACTTTAACTTGCCAGTGAAAAGATGGGGTGAACCGTTGAGCTGTCATACAGGGCTCGACCTGTACACAAATTTACTAGAAAGTGATTTACATCAACACGTTCAAGAACCGACTCGGGAAAATAATATACTTGATCTTATCTTTTCAACGACAGCTGATCTAGTTAACGAAGTAAATGTTGGTCCAATTTTTAGTTCTAGAGATCACCGAACAATCACAATCAGCATCAATATGAAAGAAAGTAAAGTAACTCCTAGTAAAGAAAAGGTGCCTGATTATCAGAGAGCGAATTTCGTAAGACTCCGATCAATTCTAAATAATTCTGACTGGACTGAAATCACGGCGGAAACAGATGTTGATAAATCTTGGGGGGCCTTCACCACAATATTGAAGAATGCCATAAGCATATGCGTACCCTATCGTAACAGACGTTCAGCTTCTAAGAAGAAACCCAAATGGTGGAATAACGAAATTCAAAATAGCCTATCTCTTAAAAAATGCGTATACAGTAGGTACATATCATCTCAGAGCGAGGCTGACAAACTAGAGTTGGACAGAATTCGCCGCGAAACCAAGAAATTAATAAAACGAAGCAAGAAAAATCTTGAAGAATATATAGCGGAAACAAGTAAATCTAATCCTAAAGAATTTTTCAGCTATGTATGTAATAAAAAGTCACTCACTTGTGGTATCGGACCGCTTGCTAACGAAAATGGTAACCACACGAACGATGAAAATGAAATGGCTACAATCCTAAATAGCTTTTTCGCATCCGTATTTACTGACGAAGATTGTTTATCACCTCAACCGCCGGAGTTTAGAAGGCCGAAAGATGTTAAGTGGCGTGCTCATCGTAGAAAGTGACATTTTACGCACAATTGAAAAGATTAAAGTAAGCAAAGCTCCTGGTCCAGACAAAATTACCCCCAGGATCTTAAAAGAAATCAAACATCAAATTTGTAAACCGCTCTCCATCATATTCAATACATCTTTAACAGCTGGAAAAGTTCCGTCGGATTGGAAACTTGCAAATGTCACACCAATTTTCAAAAGGGGGACAAGTTTCATCCAGGAAACTATCGACCAATTAGCCTGACATCTATTGTTTGTAAGTTAATGGAGACTATCATTCGCGACAATATGGTGAAATTCTTCGAAGAAAACAGTATAATAAATAATTCGCAACATGGCTTCCGTAGTAAACGTTCGTGTTTGACTAACTTACTTGATTTTTTTCACTATATTTTTGAGGTGTTCGATGAAAGCAGATCAGTAGATATCATATATCTAGATTTTCAAAAGGCATTTGATAAGGTCCCCCACCAACGATTGCTCAGCAAACTACTGGCGCACGGTATCTCGGGTAACATTCACAATTGGCTTGCGGACTGGCTCTCTGAGCGGAAACAGAGAGTAGTTCTAAACGGTGTTACATCAAACTGGCTCGATGTCAACAGCGGCGTACCTCAAGGATCAGTGCTTGGCCCCATGCTCTTCTTAATTTATGTTAATGATATCGATGATGGGCTCACTTGCAAAGTATCAAAATTTGCTGATGACACAAAAATTGCTAGTAAAGTAACTGCGACACTCGACGAAGAAGCTTTACAATCAGATCTAGATCGACTTGCACGTTGGGCCAATCAATGGCAAATGAAATTTAACGTTGAGAAATGTAAAGTGTTGCACATCGGAAAAAATAACAATCGCGTTCGGTACGTAATGAATGGCCAACAACTTTCTGCAGTAAGTAAAGAAAAAGATCTTGGAATCACTATATCAAGCGATTTAAAGCCCGGTCAGCATTGTTCAGAGGTAGTTAAAACTGCAAACAAATTGGTTGGCTTCATCGGACGAGTCTTTAATAATAAATCGGAAAAAGTAATATTAAAACTGTATAATTCGTTGGTTCGACCCCGTCTAGAGTACTGTGTACAGTTTTGGTCTCCCTACTACAGAAAAGACATAGACAAGTTGGAACGGGTCCAACGAAGAGTAACAAAGATGATTCCTAGGTTGAGAAATTTGTCATATGAACAAAGGCTTAAAGAAGTAAATTTATTCAGCCTATCAAAACGAAGAATACGAGTCGATCTAATAGAAGTGTTTAAAATGTTTAAAAGATTCAGTGATATTAATGCGGAAGATTACTTTAAAATTGATCGATCAAATAGAACAAGAAGAAATCACAATTTGAAGATAAGTGGTAAAAGATTCTCGTCGCACGAGGCCAAACACTTCTTCTTCAATCGAGTTGTTAATGTTTGGAACTCTCTACCTTGTGATGTCGTTGATAGTACAACAGTTACGGCTTTCAAGAATAGATTAGACAAGTGTTTTGAATCCAACCAGCAACTAAGATATTACTCATTGTCGTAATAACGTTAAGTTCTTTCGAATAATGGTGTCCTTGTCCGCTTTTATCGCCCGGTTAGTGGTAGCAGTAATGGTAGTTCTTTCCTCTTTCCTACATAAATTCCATGCAGTTTTTCCATGCTGCATGGTTCTTTTTCCTTTCCTGCCAGCTTTGGCTGGAGGGATGGGGGAGTGGGGAGGAGCCTTCGCCTTTGCTGTCCTTCATCTTCCACCTTTGATTAGATAGTTAGTGTAGCTTGTCACAAACAACCTCGTAAGGACCAGCAGGTCTGCTGTTGTTTGTTCTCCCTTTGTGTTGCTTTGTGTTCCCTTCACCATCTCTCTCTCTCCCTTCCCATACCTTTCCGTATCTTTTACTCGTGGGGGACAACACTCGCGCTACCACCCTGTCCGTCTTTCACCTTAATTCCACACGTTACCTCCCCCTAACCCCCATTCCTTCAAAACCCCTTTCACTCTCCACCCCTCAAGTTCAGGTTCAAGGAGGTTTCAGTGTGGTGGTCCTGACACGCGCGTTACCACCCCGTCCGTCTTTCACTTTAGACTCCACACTTTACCTTCTCCTAACCTGTATCTTTTCCCAATGTATCATTTTATTATAGTACAAGAGATCATATAAGTTTTCGAATCAAAAAAAAAAATAATAAATGGTTTAGTCTCCGTAATTTTCTCTAGTGCATTTTCTTTTAGTTCTTCTTTCTGTAGTTCTTTAGTTCTTTTAGTTCTTTCCTTTAAAACATTAGTATTTTTACCTTCCACCAATCTTTATCTTTCTCCACTGTATAAATAATTTGAGTACAATGAGCCGCATAGGTTTTCAAAGATTTCCTCTAGAATTTCAAATAGTTGTGAGAAACCCACCTCAATTAGAATGTTTTTTCTTACTTTCTCGGTACGTGACAGTCGCATGGATTGGAAATATCATAAATCTATCTCCGTTTCCCCTTGACTGACTTCGTGAGCGTCTCCGTTTTCTCTGTGACGGGGGGGAAGGTGAGGAGGGAGAGGGGACGTGTTGCAGGGAATAGATGAGAGCATTATCTTGCCCCGTCACAGCTGAAGAAGGAGGAAGTAGTACTGTCCCGAGTCTGTTTGAGTTAGTGTATGTGGAGGAGGAGGAGGAGGAAAGGAGGAAAGGGGACAAAGTAATGCTATGTTGGGTCTGGTTTGGTTTGATGTGTTGTATTATTAGCAGTCACGAAACGGTTTGGTATTATGTTTCCAGATTTGTGAAGAATTTTGAGTCTTTTGTATGTGTTTGTGTATGTGTCCGTGTGTTTTTATGTCGGAATCTCTCTGTAGTTATTTATTTGGTTTGGTTTTCAGATTGGTGAGGAATTTGAGGTTTTAATTTGTGTGTTTGTCTTTGTGTCCGTAAGTCTTTCTGTGTCTACTTCTGCCTATCTATCTATCTGTCTATCTATCTATCTATATGTCTAGCCGTCACTCTCTCCCACTTTATTTATTAATTCCGCGTCATCGGCAAGACCTATTTTTTCTCCTCCCTTTCCTTGATCTCCCTTCCATCAAACTCTCAACTACCTGCCAAGCCCTGTCCGAGGTGATAGAGGGAGCCATATGCGAAAGAGAGGAGGAGAGGAAGGAAAAGAGACTGAAGAGGAGGAGGAAGAAGAGGAGGAGGAGAAAGAAAGAGAGAGAAAAATAAGAAAAGAAAAAAAAATCACAACCACCACACCATACAACAACCATATGTGAAAGAGAAAAAGGAATAGGAGGAGGAGGAGGAGGAGGAGGAGGAGGAGGAGAAAGAGGAAAAGGAAAAGGAAAAAAAATGAGAAAGGAAAAAAGCACAACCACCACACCATACAACAACCATATGTGAAAGAGAAAAAGGAATAGGAGAAGGACACTGAGGAGGAGGAGAAGGAGGAGAAAGAGGAAAAGGAGGAGGAAAAAAATGAAATGAAAAAATCACATCCATCACACCATACAACAACAATACGAAAGAAGAGAAGAAGAGAATGAAGTAAGAGAAGGAGAATGATGACGGTGAGGAGGAATAATAAGAAAGGATTTTTTTTTTTTTTTTTTTTTTTTTTTGTCATATCAAAGATATGATTGTATTTAATGAAATTTTAATGAGAAAAATAGTAATAGTTCTGAGAGAGAGAGAGAGAGAGAGAGAGAGAGAGAGAGAGAGAGAGAGAGAGAGAGAGAGAGAATGCTGGTTGTATTTAATTAATGAGCTCATGTGTGTATTTATGGTGTGTGTGTGTGTGTGTGTGTGTGTGTGTGTGTGTGTGAGTGTGAGTGTGTGTTGTAATTGTCTGTGAGATTGTTTCAGTATTCATCTTTCTGCCTGTATATTTTTCTGTTTGTCTGCTTGTTTGCTGGTTTATCCGAGTGCACATTTTCCTCTGTTCATACTAATGCGTCCCTCCGGCGTTGACGTGCTGTGCCGTGCTGACGCCCGCCGCTGTGCCGCCACTCCTGTACAGCGTCCTGTCCGGCGGTGGTGGCGGTGTGAAAGGACGCTCTGGAACGCTGTTGTTTGTTGGTTTTCTGGTTTGTTTTCGGTTTGCTTTTTGTTTGTGATTTTCAGGCTTACTTTGGGTTTGTGTTTCTTCCCGTTTTGTGTTCCTTCCTGTTTTTTCCTGTGTTTTGATTTTTTCCTTTGTGATGTTCGATCTTAGTTTTATTTTTGCAGTCTTCAGACATATTGACGCTTAGTTTGTAGCGTTTGTGCCATTTTTTCTTTTTCATTTTCTTACAGTATTTCAGTTTTGTTACTTGCTCGGTACACGTTTTATCTTTTAATGATTTTTTTCATGGTTCTTGCTTTTGTAGTTTTATTTGGTGTCTTTTTTAATTCAGGTTGATACTGTGCTTTCTTTTTTTTCTTTGAGCATTCAGGATTTTTGTTCCAGTTTTTAGTCATTTTTTTATAATCTCATTTTCACGTTTTTCTCTTGTTCACCAATTTCCGAAGTGAGTCATCTTTTTAATTCCCTCGATTTAAAAAAAAAAATCATTCCAATATTGAAAATACTTTTCTCGCTCTTTCTTTTTTTCCTTTTTCTTTCTCTTTCTATCTCTCTTTCTTTCTATCTCCTTATCTCTTTCTGTTTATCTATTCACATTTCCCTTTTTCTCCAGCTAGATTTCTCTCGCCCTCTTTACACTGGTTCTTTGGTAGTACTTTTTTTAATATTTTCTCCTACACGTGAGTCCCCGCCCTGTTCCCGTAGCTCAAATATTCCTGCGGGTATTCCAGGACTCCACTTTTGCTGCTGGATCCCTATTGGGGTTTTGGGATTCCTGCAGGATATCTCGAACGTCTCTTTTTATTATATACCCCTTTTTCTTTCCTTTCCTCCTCTCCGATCTCCTCTTTTCATCGTTTTATCTTTTTCTTCCTAGTCGCTTTTTCTTTCCTCTCTCCGTTTTTAGTTTGACTTTCACCTTATTTTCATGACCTCGTTTTCCTTCTTTCCTCTTCCCTTTGATCTCTTTTTCATCATTTTCTCTTTCTCTTCGTCGCACTTTTTGCTTCTTTTCATTTCATGTTTTTTCTCCGGTTTTCTTTCATCTCTTGGTTTCTTTTTTTACTGCTTTCTTTTTCTCCATTTTGCTCTATTTCTAGTTTTTTTATTAGTTTTCTTTTTCTCTTCTCATTCGTTTTTTTTCAGATTTCTTTCCACCGTCTTCTGGCTTTCCTTTTTGTTTGTTTGTTATTTTCTATTATTTTTTCACTTTTATTTTTTTCTGTTTCTCTTGTCTTTTTCTTTCTCTCCTTTTTTACTCAGTTTCCATTTCTGTTTTTTTCCTTAAATAAATAATTTTTCTTTTTACTCCATTTCTCCTCAGTGATCTTCCTTCCATTTTCTCTTCTTTCGCACTTTGCCTTTCGCTCTTTGCATGTTTCCCTCTCTTCCTCCTCTCCCTCCCTCTCTCCCAATATTCAACTCAACCCTTTCCTTCCTCTCACTCTTCCTCCTTTTCTTCCTTACCTTCCTTTCTTCTTTCTTCCCTTCCTACCTTCCCTCCTTCCCTAAATTTTTTCTTCTCCTTACCTTTATTTTCTTAATTGGTATGTATTTTATAGTTGCCTCATCTGTATCTATGTTCAACTATCTATATCTATCTGTCTATCTCATTACAGGCTTGATTTTCCCTTGTCACATTTTTCCTTCAGTAATTTTTCCTCCTCTTTCCTCCACACACATGTTCCTGTCATCCCTCGCTGCTTTCCTTCATCCCTCTCCAATTTAACTATTTCTTTATCTCCTCTCCCTCCCTCATTTTCTTTTCCTCTTCCTCCTCCTCCTCCTTTCCTTTCCTCTCCTCTACTTTAGATTCTTTCCCTTTCTCCCTTCCTCTTCTCCTTCATTTCCCTCCAACTTTAATCAATATGATGATCCACTCCCTCGCTCCCTCTCCTTGCTACTCCTTCCTTCTCTCCTTTCACTTCCCCTCTTAAGACATTCTCCATCTCTCTTCCTTTCTTTGTTCTTTCATCACCTCTAAAAGAACCTTTCCTTCCTTCCCTCTTCCTTCCTTTCCCTCCTTTCCTGCCTCCTCTCTCTCTCCACTTTAGATATCCTCCCTTTCTCTTCCTTCCTCTCTTCCTCCCTTTCCCTCCAATTCTCCCTCCAACAGGACTCTCCCTCTGTATCCTTTCCCTCTTCCTTACTCCCTGTTCCTCCTTCGTTTGTTTCTCCCTTCTCTGCCTTCTCCTCCACACCCAACATAAACACTCCCTCTCGTCCTGTCTCCCCCCCCCCTCCCCCTTTAGATAATCCTCCCATTCATCACGCAGGTAATCTCCCATTTCTTAAGATTAATGTTGCTACTACTTACGCCAGGTGAGCTGCCCTTGTCCCAAACCCCCTTGTCCCATCCTTACCTGCATGTCCCCTTCCCTTTCCTTTCCCTCCTCTTTCCCTTCCCGTTTCCCTTCCCCTTCCCTTCCCTTCCCTTCCCTTCCCTTCCCTTCCTTTCCCTCACATTTCCCTGTTTTCCCTTCCCCTTCCCTCCCTTTCTTTTACTTCCCTTCCCTTCCCTTCCCTTCCCTTCCCATCTTTTCCGTCCGCTTCCCTTTCCTTTCATTCCCTTCCTCTCCCTTCCCTTCCCTTCCTTTCCCTCACATTTCCCTGTTTTCCCTTCCCCTTCCCTTCCCTTCCCTTCTTTTACTTCCCTTCCCTTCCTTTCCCTCACATTTCCCTGTTTTCCCTTCCCCTTCCCTTCCCTTCCCTTCTTTTACTTCCCTTCCCTTCCCTTCCCTTCTTTTACTTCCCTTCCCTTCCCTTCCCATCTTTTCCGTCTACTTCCCTTTCCTTTCATTCCCTTCCTTTCCCTTCCCTTTCTTTCCTTTCCCTTTCTTTCCCTTCTCCTTTCCCTTCCCTTCCACTTTCTATCCTTACCTGCCCCATACTTCCCCATACTGACCAGTAAGTGCCACCCTTCTTCCCGCCTCCCGCCCCCTTCTCCCTCTTTGTGCACATCTTTTTTTTTTTTTTTTTTTGGAAGCACAAATTACTTTTTTACATTATGCGCTTTTTATCCACATTTTTTTCACCTGCACGGCCTCGGTTACCTGAGGACTACAATGCAGACAACTTCGTGCTCTAATTACTTTTTCCTCACGCCCAAGGTCAACATTTTTTTCTAACTTTCGTACCATTTTTTTTTTTTTTTTTGTCCGTAACGTTCACTCAGTTCTATTTTTTTTTTTCTCCTCCTTGCAACACTGAAGGGCGGTGTTTTACTCGTGTGTGACTCGTGCTTGCTGTGTTTGGTTTGTCTTAACTTGTTCCCTTAAAAGTCTACGGGAGAGTGTATTATTTTTAGACTTCATCTCTATATGCAGTGAACCCTACACTATGGACCGGACACTTGCCCCAGCCCTCTCATTAAGCCGCGAATTTTGGAAAATCTACCGCTTTGGTGCGAATCGCCATAACTCCCTTATTTCTGGGGCTACATAAATGTTTTTGGTATCAATCGACGGCAAAATGAAAGGGACATATTTTTAATATCAATAACAATTCGAATAATTTCGCAAAAAACGATTCGGAAAAAAACTATTTTTGAGTTCCCAGCCCTGAAACCCACTATTTTTTGAGAATTTCAAAAAACTTCCTTAACAAATAATTTAGCCCTACTAATGTGCTTTCCAATATGATGCAAGCATTTCCTTACTCCCAGTAGTTTCGTCGCTAGAGCTCGAAACGTAAACCCCTTTGAGTGCGATTTTGACGAACTCGAGACACTTTGCCGTTTTTGTCTAGTGTGGCATTACTATTGCCGTTAGAAAGCTGTACTTTGGCATGTAGCCCTTCTTGGCAATGTAGTTTGACCAGCTCGACGGATTGCATAATAGCTCGATTTCAAGTTTGTCGTCGAACCGTCACAAAATAGTCTGTTTTTCGAGCCTTTTGCCGCGATTTGGAAACCTAGTTTTTGCTTATAACTTTTTTTTATTTATTAAGTGCTTTCCAATAGTTTTTCTGATTATTAATCTGTATTAATAGAGCTTTCATTAGCCACCAAGCACGCCTTCCTAGCTTCAGTAGTTTTTGCTCGAGCTTGACCAGAATTCGCGACGAATATTCGCCGAATCTGACTCATTTCACGCGCCGCGACGAAAAACCTTCCTGACGCCACAAAAATTAATATATCTGCATGAAAAATTCATATATGAACACTTCAATATGTTGACTATCTCATATTAAAATAATTTTAATATATATATATATATATATATATATATATATATATATATATATATATATATATA